>NC_141044.1:44557500-44562500 GCF_052040795.2 Danio rerio
CAACCCAGAATATTCCAGCAACCTCCCAAGTGTTGGCCTTTGACCTGGACTTGAAAGAAAGCATGTACCTAGTAACCTCCTGGCAACCACCAAGATTCACCATAGCAACCTTCAACAGACCATCCAGAATACTCTAGAAACCTCCAACAACACCATAGCAACCAACAAGTTCTCCATAGCAACTTCTCATAGACCACCCAGAACACTCTAGCATCCCCCTGAGTCTTGGCGTTTGATCTGGACCTGAAAAAAATCACTTACCTAGCAACCTCCAACAACATCCAAGCAACCTCCTAGCAACCACTGAGATTCTCCATAGCAACCTACCACAGACAACCTAGAAAACTCTAGCAACCTCATGAGTCTTGGCCTTTGACCTGGGCCTGAGCTAAAGCACTTGCGTAGCAACCTCCCTCAACACCCTAGTAACCTCTTAGCAACCAACAATTTCTTCATAGCAACCACTCATAGACAACCCAGAATACCCCAGCAACATTCTATGTCTTGACATTTGACCTGGACCTGAAAGAAAACACTGACCCAGAAAATCATAGCATATTCCTCCTAGCAACCACCCATAACCCCCTTGTAACCTCCTAGCAACCACCAAGATTGTCCATAGCAACCCAGACTACTTTAGCAACCTCCCAAATCTTGACTTTTGACCTGGACCTGAGAGAAAGTACTTACCCAGAATACCTTAGCATCTTCCTCCTAGCAACCACCTGCAACACCCTAGTAACCTCCTAGCAACCACAAAGATTGTCCATAGCAACCTCCCACAGACAACCCAGAATACTCTAGCAACCTCCTGAGTCTTGACCTTTGACCTGGACTTAAAAAGAAAACAATTACCCAGAATACCATAGCATCTTCCTCCTAGCAACCACCCACAACACCCTAGCAACCTCCTAGCGACCAAAACATTGTAACACAGGATGTCTAGTAACCACCCAGAAGACCTAAGCAACCTTCCAGATGCCTAAAGCAACCTTCACCCCCCAGACCACCTAAGAGACCATCTGAAACACCCTAGAAACCAACAACTACACCCTAGCAACCCCCTACATCACCTTATGAACTCAGCTGGTGAAGTTCATTAGAGAAAAGGATCTAGTGTGACTGAGCTGAAATGAAGAGGAACTGTTAAACCTTCCGCTCTCTTTCTGGATATGACACACACACACACACACACACACACCTCCTCCTCCTCCTCTTGTCACTACAGCTGTATCTGCATGTTCTCCACTCCTCTGTGTCGCCTCCGATGTTGGAAATGTGTCCCGTGTGAATACTAATGTGTGTGTGTGTGCGTGCGTGTGTGTCCTACAGTGGCTCGTTGTGGCCGACCGGCAGCTCAATCTGACTGAGCAGAGCAGAACAGGTGTTAAGCTGACAGTGAGAGAACACACACGTGTACACACACCAGTGCACACACACTCATACGTGCGCACAAACACACACACACATGCACACACACACACACACACGCAAACATACACGCACACTCACACAAAGAGAGGGAAAGAGAAACGCACACACAACATTTGAGGCTCACAAACACACACACACACACACACACACACACACACACACACACACACACACACACACACACACACAGCTGTGAAATTCACCTTCATTCACAGACACACACACACACGCGCACAAACACCCACACAATCACACGTGCTCACACACACATACATACTCTCTTACACACACTCTTACGTACATACACACACACACACACATATTCAAACACAGACTTTCAACACGCATACACACACACACACACAATTACATGTGTGTTCACACACACATACATACTCTCTCTCACGTGCGCACACACACACACACTTTCTCCCATACACACACATATTCAAGCATAGGGCTGCACGATACATCGTTTCAGCATCGAAATCGCGATGTGCGCATCCGCGATAGTCACATCGCAGGAGGGTGCGATGCAAAGCAAAAAAAAAAAAAATTATAGGCCTATATATATTATGGGTGGAGCCGAACCGGAATACGGTATTCGGAAAAGCACCAATAGCGTGTTTTTTAGAATACTTATTTCAAACAATACTTGATAAATTATTTGTATTTGGGAACAAGAAAAACATTATATCAAAAAGCTGCGTTTCCTCAAGAGACCGCAGTGCATGCCCGCGTGAGTGAGTGAGTGAGACGTTTAGGAGTCGGTGGGCGGGGTGGGGCCGGGGTAAGGAGACTGAGCAGACTGAGCAGGCTGCTTCTTTATACAGCAACAGAGAAGGCTTGGCAGAGCGAAAAATACTTTACTGCATTACTATTTTTGTTTATTTTATCATACTAAAATAACACGTGACAGAAGTTCACTCAAAAGTGAAAGTTCTTTCTGTTATTAATTACTATAACACTCCCGTCATTCCTACTACTTTCAGAACATAAATTTTGATATTTTACCATATGAAAATGCAATGCAGTTATGAAGATTGAGAAATTAAAGCAATACAGAGATCTGGTCGCCGCGTCAGGTCAGGGTGCACCTGTAACCCTATAAACGCAGACGTGGAGGCGCACCAAACTCACACGGGAAAGAACAGGGCATTCAATTCATGTTTTCGTTAAATAATTCTTTAAATACAGCTCTTTTGATCTCTAAAGGGGAAAAAACGCAAAAGAAATTTGTCCTTAAATTAATTTTAGCAGAGACGCAACTGCCTGTCATTTTCACATTCGTTTTTCAGTTAGGGATTTGGTCTATTAGAGTAACCTAATAAAATTGTTTTGTTGGATACTGTAGTCTACACAATAATCAATATTATAATTTATTATATAGGCCTACATTAGCTATTATTAAAACTATACAATTGATAAAACAAAACCCTTTTTAATGTTTGCTTTCATTTTGACTCCGCTAACAGTTGTAATAAGAAACATCACATTATGCAGAAGCGTTCTTAAGTTAAAAACACCTTTAGATTTTAAAGATGATCAGCCTGCCAAGTCAAGTTTACAGTGTCATAAATGAAATGGGTAGCATGAGTAAAGGGGATTTGCCCAGCACACAACCTCATGTGCTGCAGGTAGGCTGAATGATAATCTTTAAAAATATATATGCAATAAAAAACTTTAAACATTTATTTTTTTTTTAATGAAAAGAAAATAAATCAGGAGAGTAAAATATAATTTAAACCACTGGTCTGGCGCTGATACTTTATTGTTTGTATCGAGAAGAAGGGGGGGAAAAGCAGATGAAAACCTGGCTGGGGAGACGGCGATAACTACTATCAGTTCTTCAGCAAAGATCACGACATCATTGTGATGCGTTTATTATACTACGCAGTTCGTGTTTATAATCATTAATATTAACTATAGTATTAATTCTCTCTCTAGACTTAGTTTTAGGGCTTGTTCTTGTCGGCGCAATATAGCCTCGGCTTATTGCACGTACGAATCCGATTGTGAAGAATGATTAAGCGCTTGCATTTTTTATTGCATCCTTTTCGCAAGTTATTCATTTATTTATTTTTTTAAGTGGTGAGAACATTATTTACTGGCAAACATGTTCCTCGATCTCGTACATCAACAAATAAAGTAGCCTACCTAAGTTAATTTACCTTTTATGTAAAAAGGAATAACTTAATTAAATATTAATAAATAAAACATCCGTATAAACGTACATGTATATTTTTGAACTTTCGTTAATAAAACAACACAAAACTGTTTATAAATATTGTAGTTAAATATTAAATTACTTTAACTGCTTGAAACCGTATAATAATAACAATTAAACGTGACGTTTTTTAAAGAACTAACAAATAGCCTAAATGGCACTTTACTAATCAGTGTAATAATAATATAAATATTAATAATTATAAGTAAAAAGAAAATATTAACCTAGTAACAATATAAGTCAGATGTTTAAAAAAACAACTTAGTTTCTCTCCACCTTTTGTAGTCATATTTTAAATTATTTGACAGAAAAACTAACATGTTGACTTTGTCCGGTTTAAGTGAAGAATGGGGTTATAATGTTTCCAGCAATACACTGTCAGACGATGTGCTTGTAGCGAAAATGCAGAGGCTACTTTTTCACAACCATGCGAGAGAGGGCTTCTGCTCCGCCGCCCGCATTTCTCGCAACGCAGGTTTCTCTACTCTGCGGAGCGGCGCGTTCTTAACTAGTTACCAAATAGCCATGTTGCTCCATTTCTCGTCAATGTCTTCCATTTATCACTTTCTCTTTGTATCTGGCCATTTTTGCAAATGCCTCTGCCATGCCTGGCTGAGCTGGGCTTCTGCGTTTAGAAAACAGGAGTTGATTAAAGCCTACATGGCTTTTTTTCCCTCGCCGTCAATCGCCACTAGCTTGCATGATTCGGGACCCGTGGATCTGCGTATCGATGGATTTGCTCCTCAGTGTTTGGACTCTCAGCAGTGAATATTAAAACACACTTTACTTAAAACCCCCATACAAAAAGCTTAATCCAAATTGATTCGTTCACCTTTCTCGGTCGGCACGAATCCAAAATGTTCCCAGATGTAAGAGTTCGTTTTCTAACAAGATTTATGGTTGAACGTGAACTTGCTGAATCGCGCCTATAATGTTATATTCTAGCAGATATGTAATACTTGGCAACATAACAGTAATTTGTGTTTTAAAGTGCGTGACGTCGCGTACTATATGGCCGGTGGCAATGGACAACCGAGGTGGCAACTGACCACCGCGGTGACGCGGTATATATATATATATATATATATATATATATATATATATATATATATATATATATATATATATATATATATATATATATATATATATATAATATCGCAATATATATCGCAGGGGAAAAAAATATCGCAATGTCAATTTTTTCCAATATCGTGCAGCCCTATTCAAGCACTCTCTCTCACACACATTTTTACACACACACACAGCTGTAATGCTCCCGCTCACACACACACACACACACACACACACAGACAGTGTAACAGCTGAACGCTGAACC
>NC_141044.1:44565000-44577500 GCF_052040795.2 Danio rerio
TTGGTGTAGTGTGTGTTTGCATGCATGTGTGTGCGCACATATGTGATGTGATGTATGTGAGAGCAGTATTAAGCAGTAATTACGTGTGTTATTTGTGAGCATTTTATATATATATATATGTGTGTGTGTGTGTGTGTGTGTGTACCTGCAGCCAGAGTTTATAGTTGAGGTGGTCTTTGGGCTGGCCATTGATGGTGCACTGGAATGTGGCCGTCTGTCGGGCGTTCACCTCCACACCTTTGATGTGCAGGAAATGAGGCGTGTTCACTGATGGACACACACACACACACACACACACACACACACACACACACACAAAATTACATAAATGACTCAGTGAATCAACTGCTAAAAAATCCCTTAAATTAGTCAGTGAATCAGGTTTTCCTGAATCACTCAAGTGACTCAGTGAATCAGTTACTCCTGAATCACCTAAATGACTCCGTGAATAAGCTTTTCCTGGATCATTTAAATGAGTCAGTGAATCAGCTCTTCCAGAATCACTCAAATGACTCAATGATTCAACTCCTAAAGAATCACCTAAATGAGTCAGTGTTTCAGCTCAAATGACTAAGTAAATCAGCTCGAATGACTCAGTGAATCAGCTCCTCCGGAATCAATCAAATGACTCAATGAATCAGCTCTTTTAGACTCTCTCAAATGAGTCAGTGATTCAGCTTCTCTAGAATTACTCAAATAACTCAGTGAATCAGCTCTTTTAGAATCTCTCAAATGACTCAGTGAATCAGCTCCAACAGAAATCAAAATGACTCAGTGAATCAGCTCTTCAAGAATCACTCAAATGAATCGGTGAATCAGCTTTTCCAAAATTACTCAAATAACTCAGTAAATCAGCTCCACCTGAACCATTCAAATGACTCAGTAAATCAGCTTCTTCTGAATCATTTAAATGATTCACCAAATCACCTGAATCATCATCCAGAATCACTCAAATGACTCAGGTTGTGTCCGAAACCGGCTAGTACTCAGTGGGTACTGCATTTGAATGTAATCGTACTACTCGGCCGTTAGAAAGGTGCGTTCTATACAGTTTGAGTGTGAGCAGTATGAATGGAATTCGGACATACTACATCCGCCATTTTGTCATGGTCGCGTGCTCTACCTGCGTCAGTTGCGTCGCTTCATTCCCATTTATGAATTTTCTCGCGGGGCATCATGGGATAGCGCAGCGTGTATGGGATGTGCACTCCGTAAGTCATCCGGGTACTTCTTGCATGCTGATTTTCGAATTTGATGAATTTGGACACACTACTCGGCTCGCATACTGATTTCAGCGTACTGTATTGTTTGGAAGTATGCGGTTTTGGACGCAGCCTCAGAAAATCAGCTCAAATGACTCAGTGAATCATTTGTTTTACTCAGTGAATCATTTGTTTGACTCAGTGAATCATCTCCTCCAGACGTCTTTCACCCTGGAGCTGCAGCGAATCAATCATAAAATGGATCAGACACTTTGCCATCAGGATATTACAGGATCAGGGTTTTGGGTTGAAGGGTACGGAGGAGTGTGTGTGGAGGAGTGTGTGTGGAGGAGTGTGTGTGGAGGAGTGCGTGTGGAAGAGTGTGTATGCAGGAGTGTGTGTGTTTTCCAGACGCAGCACTTAAAGAACAGGAGAGGTCAGAGAAACACATCAGGCTGAGTGAAACTGGCCATCAGGACAGAAACACACGCAAATCACACGAAATCACGACATCAGAAGAAATGAAAGACTTAAAGACTTAAAATGAGAAATCTGCTTTAATTTACTTTAATGCACCACAAAAATGTCCTGAAATGTGGTCAAATTGCTAACCATAAATGTATAAAACTACTACTCACATTAGTTTAAACTGTACTTCTGTATTACAATGAAAAATTAGGTGAAAGTGAAGAAATATGAAATGTAGAGGCATCATAGTAATAACACTAATACTATTACTAGAGTACTACTACTATAAAAACACATTTTATTATTATTATTATTATTATTATTATTATTATTACTGCTATTTCTGTTATTATTATTATTATTAGTTATTATTGTTCTTTATATTACTATAATATTATCTCATTTTATTTTATTATTATTATTATTTATATTACTATATTATCTCATTTTATTATTATTATCATTAGTTATTATTATTCTTTATATGACTATATTTTCTCATTTTATGTTATTATTATTATTATTATTATTACTAGTATTATTATATAATGAGATAATATAACAATAGTTAAAATAATAATAATAATAATAATAATAATAATAACAATGAGTAATATTATAGTAATATAAAGGGAAAATAATAATAATAATAAATACTATTATAATTATTATAATTATTGGTTATTATTTTATATTGAGATAATATAATAGTAATTTAAATAATAATAGTAATAATATTACAAATAATTAGAAATATAATGAGATAATAATATTATTATTATTATTATTATTATTATTATTTTATTATTATTATTATTATTATTATTATTATTATTATTATATAATTATTCTTATTTAGTCTTAATTATTCTTATTCTTAAGTTTATAGTAATAATATATAATATAATATAAATGTTATAATATATAACTACACTATTATATAATATAATATAACTAAATGATAAAATATATAATATAATTACTATTATAATAATTATTATTGGTTATTATTATTATTATTTTATATTGAGATAATATAATAGTAATTTAAATAATAATAATAATAATAATAATAATAATAACAGATAATATAAATAATAATAATAACAATATAAATAACAATAACAACAATAATAATAATAATAATAATAACAGATAATATTATAGTAATATAAATAATAATAATAATAATTAATATTATAATATATTGTTAATTATTATAAAGTGAGAAAGTATATAGTAAATGATTATTATTATTATTATTATTTATATATATAATTTTAAATAATAATAATATGACATAATATAATAGTAACAAAGAATAATAAGTAATAATAATAATAATAATAATAATTATTATTATTATTATTATTATTATATAATGAAAATAACCGTAATATAAAGAACAATAATATAATTATAAATAATAATAAAAATAATAATAATGAGATGCTTCAAAGTTTTTCCAGCCTCTTGTAAAAAGTAAAGAAAGACTGAAGGAACGATGAATAAATGAAAGAATAAAACAGAGGGATGAAGGTCAAACATCCTTCAACATCAGCCAGGCTTCATTTATCAGCTGATGAATCGAGTTATACGCCACATTTACAGACTATTATTAATTAGAGGATCAGGACGCCGTATGACTTCATATCTGTCATCATCATCAGCCCTGTTTATGATGTTTAATAAAGCGCCTGCTTTTGTTTAACAGAACAGACTAATACATTTTGGGGTTATTTAAGTGTTATGATAAGCGAAATTGATCAGATATTAGATGGAAAACATACAAATATTAAACAAATAAATAAAAAACTTAAAAAATAAATATTAAAAAATCTAAAAATATTTAGAATTATGCCAGAAATCGACGTTATTATTACCATCTATACAGCATTTTCAAATCATTTGGATATTATATTTATTTTATATTTTAAAGCGTACACTGACAATTACAATTTACAAACTACAATTACAATGACATTAATTAATTAATCTAAATAAATAATTTTTATTTCTTGTGTAACTTATGTACTTCATTTATTAAAACCTAACTTAAATAATAATATTAACAATAATAATAATAACAACAACAACAACAATTTTAATTAACCTAATTTAAATGAATAAACTATTTCTCGTGCAACTTAAATCAAAATTTATTAAATTTAAACCTAATTTAAATATAAAAATATATCAATTTAAATTCTGTTAAAATTTAAATGACTTTTAAACATGCATACTCAGCATATTTCAGTCATTTTAAAGCCTCAGTTTTAATACAACATCATTAAAACAAGATAAATGAGTTCAGAAACATAAAGGGCAGTGAATGATGACAGAATAAAAGATATTCCGATTACATATTCCTTTAAGAAGTCAGAAATGCTGTTCACAGCTAATTGGATAACATTAACCAGTGTGCATGAAGGGACAAATTACTCAAAATTAAATAAACAAACAAACACAGTTTTAAAAATATGTTTGCATATATTATTATATTTACATCAATAACTAATGAAATAATCAGACCAATAAATACACAATAATTCAATATAAATATTTGCATAATTAAATAATTAAACAAATTAAAATCAAAATCATTTTATCATAATAATTTATAAATGAATTATTTATTTATTAAATTATTTATACATTTACGAATGCTTTTAATAATTACAATGTGCATTTGAAAATGTAGACATTTTAACATGTATTTTTTTTTGAGTAATTTGGGCCTCCACACACACGTTTATTAGCATCAGCTGTAAAGAAAATGAGAAAAAGCCCAAAATAAAATGTGCAACAGTGTGTTTGACTGCGTGTCTGATCATCTTCACACACAGAACAGAGAGGATTGTGGGATTGCAATGTTTGTGAAGCCCTGCAGGACCCTGTGCTTTAATCTGTTTTCAAAGCAAATGCAGGATCTGTGTGTGTGTGTGTGTGTGTGTGTGTGTGTGTGTGTGTGTGTACTCACTGCACTGATGACCCTGGCGAGAGATTCCTTTGACGGCCAGCAGACCCCGATCACCTGACGCCACCACCTCAAACACCAGCTGAAACACACACAAACACACGATCATCAGCAGCAGCTTTAAACAAGAAGGTCGCTGGTTCGAGTCTCGGCTGGGTCAGTTGGTGTTTCTGTGTGAAGTTTGCATGTTCTCCCCGTGTTGGTGTGGGTTTCCTCCGGGTGCTCCAGCTTCCCCCACAGTCCAAGCACATGCGCTATAGGGGAACTGATCAACTACATTGGCCGTAGTGTGTGTGTGTGTGTGTGTGTGTGTGTGTGTGTGAGAATGTGTATGGATGTTTCCCAGTACTGGGTTGCAGCTGGAATGGTCTCCGCTATGTGAAACATATGCTGGAATAGTTGGTGGTTCATTCCGCTGTGGTGACCCCTGATAAATAAAGGACTGAGCTGAAGAGGCATGAATGAATCTGCATATGACTGTAATGAACAGCACGCAACACAATAACAGCAGCATATGTCCAGAGTAATTCAGTGTTCATTTGTGGCACGTCTCCACTCATTACTCACGACTCGAGAAGTTGTAAACGTTGCTGAGGAGAACCTGATTGAGACACTGTCAATGCGGCCTGGACAAAAGAGCAAATGTAATGAATGATTAGCGGACGACAGCGAGCACACGGATCACTTTATTAGGCCAATCTAATTGATTTTCCTTCTGCTGTGGTTTAGCCAACGCTCGCCCGCATCTAATTATACTTTTATGAGATTCTCAATCATTTCAGGAGATGGTAAAATCACCCCCGGCACATCAGCTCACGGAGAGACTCTGTCTGCGTTCACTCACTCATTTCCTGCAGTTTTACCCCTGTATTTTCTGATATAAATGACTGACTTCTTTTGTCATTTTTCTCCACAATTTTGCCATAATATGACTGATTTTGAGATTTTCCCCCCACAATTTTCTGATATTAATGATTTATTTTGAGCATTTTCCTCCAGAATTTTCCAATTTAAATGGCTTATTTATAATAACTTAAGACTTTTGTACCTTTTTTCCTTAAGAGTTATCTTAAGGACTTTGTCATTTTTCCCAAGAAAATTCAGATTTAAATGGTTTATTTTGTGCCATTTTCCACCAGAGATTTCGGATTTAATCAGCTGATTTTGTGCATTTTTCCCTCATAATTTGCTGCTTTAAATGACTATTTTTGTGTCATTCCCTGCAGAATTTCTTGAATTCAAATGATTTATTTTTTGCAATTTTTCCCTCGGATTTTTCATTAAAACATTCAGATAAGTGATTTATGTTGTGCAATTTTCCACCCGAATTTTCCCATTTAAATGGTTGATTTTTTTTTTGCGTTTTTCCCAGAATTTTCTGAACTAAATGACTTTTGTGCCATTTTCTCCATCAGAATGTTCTGATTTAAATGACTGAATTTGTGCTGTTATTCCCCAAATCTTTACTGATATAAATGACTCTTTTTCCACTTTTCCCAATAATTTTCTCATTTAAAGACTTATTTTGTGCATTTTTTGCTCAGAATTGTCTGATTTAAATGACAGATTTTGTAAATTTTGCACAGAATTTTCTGCTATTAATGATTTCTCTTGTGCCATTTTTTCTCCAAGAATTATCAGCTTTAAATTTTTATTTTGTGCCATTTTCGCCATAAATCTTCCCATTTCAATGACAGATTTGGTGGATTTTTTTGCTCTGAATTTTTTTTTTAAAATGGCTGATTTTGTGAACTTTCCCATCAGAATTTTCTTATTTAAAAACTTTTTTGTGCATTTTTACCACATAATTTTCTGCTATTAATTATTTATTTTGTGCCATTTTACTCCCAGAATTATCTGCTTTAAATTGTTTATTTTGTGCCATTTTCTCCAATAATATGCTAATTTAAATGACTGATTTTGTGCATTCTTTTGCTCAGAATGTTCTGGTTTAAATGGCTGATTTTGAGCCTTTTCCACTAGGTTGTTTCTATTTAAAGACTCATTTTGTGCCATTTTTTCCCATTAAATTTTCTGCCTTACATGACTGATTTTGTGCCATTATTTCCCACAGAATTTTCTGATTTTAATGAGTGATTTTGCGCAATTATTCCCACCGAATTCTCTGATTTTAATGACAGATTTTAGCGCTGAATTAACTGACATTAATTATTTATTTTGTGCCATTTTACTCCCAGCAGTTTCTTATTTAATTTACTTAATTTGTGTCCTTTTCCCACCAGAATTATTTGCCTTAAATGGCGGATTTTGTGCATTTTTCCTCAGAATTCTCTGCTTTAAATGGTTAATTTTGTGTGTTTTTTCCCACAATTTTATGATTTAATAACTGATTGTGTAATTTTCACCCCAGATTTTTTTTTTTTTTTTTTTTCCAAGAGTTCGCCCTTAGCTGATGATTGATTATGAAGTGTGTTTGGCATGCTGTCCCAGGAGAGAGCCCTGAGCTTGAGAGATCCTCGAGCCCGGGGCTCCCCCCCATTTCAGGGCAAGAGGGGAGTCTGAGTTCAGGTAGGTCTTAAGAACTCCCCTGCTTGATAATGTTGGAAGTAGATTAATGCTATAAAGTGTCTGTCAATTTAGAGTTGTCAATTTACTTATGTTACATGTTTTTGGTCTGCAGGAGGAAACCGGAGAACCCGGTGAAAACCCACACAAACACAGGGAGAACATGCAAACTCCGCACAGAAATGCCGACTTGGCCAGGTAGAGTCCGAGCCGGTGACATTCTTGCTATGCGGCCGTGGTGCTAACCATTAGGCCTCCGCTAACCATTAGGCCTTCCAGGAAATGGAAGGAGTAAGCTATTAGTGCTTTTCCCTCCAGAATTATCTGCCTTAAATTACTGATTCTGTGCCTTTTCCCCCATAATTTTCCGCTTATTTTGTGCATTTTTCACCCAGAATGTTCAGATTTCACTAACTACTTCAGATTAAATGTTATCTTCCAGAATTTAAAATCTTTGCTTGCGAGTTTTAAAAGTTTGCATTAAAGCTTGCAGAGATTTTAGATCCACCAGCGTAGAAAAGCAGCAGTGAAAGGGAACACTGATGCAGACTGAAGTGTGTTAAATGCTGAAAAAGCCAAGAGATCTGCTTATTTTGAAGGAGGAGATGAGGAGAGGAGCGCAGGTTTCCTCTAATTATGTGCTGTAGAAGTTTTGTAAGTGTGTGACCCTCAGTGACACACGATCAGCAGCGGATGCTAATAACAGCTCTCACACACACACACACATCTGTCCAAACACATTTCTCTGAGCGTCTCTTTTGTTCTGCGTTTATTTCTGAATCATCTCAGTTTGTCGATCACTCTCATCCAGACACGTTAAACACAAAAACACAAGTCCACGTGTTGACCTGGCGCAGCAGCACATCGGGAGGAGTTTATGACGCTATTGTGGACGACAATCCAGCGCAATTACAGCGGCGGCGGCGGCGAGAGCTCCTATTGTGGATATGAAGATACAAACACAAAGCCTGTAATTACAGAATGAGGCGCAGAGTAATTCCTGCAGCAGGTGCTTCATCTTCACACACTCTTAAGATACAGTGCAATTACACAAACCTGCAATTAGCCTAGCATCGCTAATTAGACACAGCGCCGCCGACACCATTGTTAATCTCCCACACTATTAAAAAGTCACAATCACATTTTTCAGCAATTACTCTGCGGGACCACCGAGAGATGGAGACGAGAAGTGTGTGTCGGCAGATGCTGGAGTGGGTGTGAGTGTGTGTGTGTGTCCTGTGAGACTGCTGGACACACACGGTTGAGGAGCGTGTGTGAGCATCATGAAGATCTGTTAGCATGACGACGTTCACTAGATAGACATGATGCTCATGTGGAGACTGAGAGTGCAGTGACAAGAGGACACAGAGAGAGAGAGAGAGAGAGAGAGAGAAAGAGAGAGATTGACACAAAGGCACAAACACAGACACACCCGCACACATGCAGAGACCAACACTTGGAAGCGCGCGCGCACACACGCACACGCACACACGCACGCGCACACACACACACACACACACACACACAGAGAGAGAGAGATGACATGAGAACTATTCAGTGACTCACCTGTTAAAAACACCCTCTGCTTTCTGTACATGTATGGATTTGATTCTTTTGAACCAATTAATTGATTCAATCGATGACTTAGTGAGTCATTAAATTACCAACTCCTGATTTGATTCTTTTGAATTAATTGATTTAATGAAGGATTCAGTGAATCTCTCATAAAAGCAACCACTTCTATTCTTGAATTGATTTGATTCTCTTGAATGAGTTGATTCAATGAATGATTCAGTGACTCCCTCATGAAATAACCCACTTCTGTTCATGGACTGATTTGATTCTTTTGAATGAATTGATTCAATGAATGATTCAGTGAATCTCTAATAAAAGCAACCACTTCGGTTCATGAATTGATTTGATTCTTTTGAATGAATTGATTCAACAAATGATTCAGAGACTCCCTGATAAAAGCACCCACTTCTGTTTATAGACTGATATGATTCTATTGAATTAATTGATTCAACAAATGATTTAGCGACTCCCTCATAGAAACACCCACTTCTGTTTATGAATTTATTTGATTCTATTGCATGAATTGATTCAATGAATGATTCAGTGACTCCCTTATAACAGAACCCACTCCTGTTCATATATTGATTTGATTTTTTTGAAAGAATTCATTCAACAGATGATTCAGTGACTCCCTCATAAATGCACCCACTTCTGTTCATGGACTGATTTGATTCTTTTAAATTAATTGATTCAACAAATGATTCAGTGACTCCCTCATAAAAGCACCCACTTATGTTTACAAACTGATTTGATGCTTTTGAATAAAATGATTTAATATATGATTCAGTGACTCACTCATAAAAGCACTTTTGTTCACAATTTGATTTGAATCTTTTGAATGAATTTATTAAAGAATGATTCAGCGCCTCCCTCATAAAAACACCCACTTATTGTTCATAAATTGATTTGATGCTTTTGAATGAGTTGATTCTTTAAATGATTCAGTGAATCACTGAATCATTCAATGAATCAATTACAGCACATATCAGATTCAGTATTCAGATTTAATATGAAATGAAGCGTATATGACTTATGAAATCAATAAACATATGGAGACTGATGATCAACGGTAAAGGTGACAAACGTTACCTCTTAATCCCAACAGGGAAAACCAGCAACAAAATTAATAAACAATAATCAACAACAATCCTGAATGCATGATGATCTGCAGTCATGGCTTTAGAATCAATAAATGTGCTGATAATGGGGGTCAATGGGGCAAAAACAGTCCCAACTCCAGCAAAGGGGAGTCAGTGTGAACAGTACAGCAGGGTTATAAATGTCTCAGTGTGAGCCGGTTCACCTGGTAGAAGTTTGGCCAGAAGGTGCTGACGGCGAGCTCCACCTGCTGCCAGGTGTGCATTGCGGGTCCGCTGTAGTTCCAGACGGGCTGGCCCAGCGGACTGCTGTTCTCCTTCACGTATATGAGCATCTGTCCCGGGCTGGAGCCCTCGCGGCCCGCGCTCAGCAGCTGGAAGATCACGCAGTGTGTGTCGTTCTCCTTAAACTGAGGCAGAAACAGCTGAGCTTTCTGACCCGAGAAACGGCCTGAGGTGTTGGCCATCAGGAACGCTGACCCTACACACACACACACACAGAAAGAAAACACACCATCAGCTTCAGTCCTGCAGCTCATCTGTGACTCCTTATGTGTGGACATACAGCTGAAGTCACATTTCTTTTATAGTAGTGTCACTATGGCATCATTATTAATCATTTTGTCTGTCACTGTTGGGCATCATTATCATTCATGAACTGTTATCTAACTCAGGGGTTCACAAAGTTTCAGCTCGCGACCCCCAAAATAACAACTGCAGTGACTTGAAACCCCCACTATCATTGTAGGTGGTTATAAACAAACAAACAAAAACACTGCGCACACACACACACACACACACACACCAGTAGGAACTATATAAACAAGCTTAGTGACAACACAAGTGCAACAGTCTAACAACAAGGACTTGACAAGAACCACCCGCCAAATGCAGGTAGATTTCACCTGCGGCTGGTTAGACAGACGACTCCACTAGCCACTATTTTTTCATTTGGCAGAGCTGCTTTGTCTCTAAAGATTAGAATTTTAGTTTAAGACTGTATGTCAGTATGGGCGCAACTGTGATTTTAGAATCGAGAAGCAGCACGATTGAGAAGTCTTCATGAGAGCAAAAGAAAGCAGGTGAATAGCGAATGAGAGGATGATTGGGCGCACGGTGAGACACACCTTCACTCACTGCCTGTGAAAAAAAGCGATGCTCATGCACACAGTCCTGCTACTTTCAAGAGCTCGAGATTTTTTGTAAGCAGCAGCGGTTGCTTTCGCTTTTACCATTCTTCGAACAGATTATTAATGAACGAAACACTTTTTATCGGCTTTCTTTTGCTTACAGTTATTTTGGGTAATGAGGGGTTTAATTATCATCCTTTACAAGAACATTGTTTTAATAGGAGATGAACTCTCAACGTGACTATTGCAGATTGTGATATTGATGCTCAAACAATACATTATTCAGTCTTATTCATTCATTATTATATATATATATATATATATATATATATATATATATATATATATATATATATATACATACATATACACATACATATATTTATGTATACACACATACATACATTCATTCATACGTACATATATATATATATATATATATATATTATAAACTTTATTTGTCTATATAAAATATTCGATAGAAATAATAACTGAAATGTGGAAAAATGTACATATAAACATTTTTTTAAATATAAAGCAATGAAATTAAATTAAAATGCTGTTTATATACAGTTTTACATTATTTTTTAATTTTAAAAATACTATTTAGTTAAAGGATCAAACATAAAACGTATAATTCTATTAGACTGATTGATTCATTGGATTTACACATTTATTTAAGGTCAGTGGCTGCAAACTATTAATATGGGCTGAATTTAAAGAAACAAATGAAATTTAGTAATGCATATCTCCATTTGTTTGCTCAAATCCAGCCCATAGCAATTGTTTGCAGCTTTTTACCTTAAAGAAATGAGTAAACCCTAATGAACTCCTTTTACTCACTGCATCATCATCATCATCATATCATCATCTATTATGGGTTACAGTCTCAGATCTCATCAACAAAACATGCCGTCTCTAAAACTCCCTCATGCCTCAGCCCTTATCACAGCCTTATTCCCATCACACATATGAGTGTGTCAGCATCCACAGGAAGTGACCCCAGAAAGAACAGGAAGTGGAAATCTGACTGCTCATTGTTGGCTGACCCGAGCGCAGACAGACCAAGGTCTCTGGACAAACACATCACTTCCTGTTAGACGACAAACCCTGAACCCGAAGCCGGTGAAGCTCTAGTCAAACACACTGAAGCTGTGAACATGATCTGCTGTGATGAACAACAGCTCAGGACAGGAAGTGCTTTAATACACATGCTAATGAAACACTAGCAGACGGACGCTGAATGTAGACTTTAGCATGTTTAGTGATCATTAACACACATTTACTGCTTATAGAAGATGCAGATCAGGAGTAGAGCTGAGCACATCATCATATAAATCACCTTATACACAACCCCACACAAGACTATCTGAGTTTTAGGAACACAAATAATAACTGCTCTTCTAGTTGCTGATCTGGTGTCAGAAGTGTCTCTATGAAAGGTGAAGGCCTCTAGATTTTGCTGATTTGAGCTCAATAAATCTGATCATGTCTTGATGTTGACTGATTTGATGAGGACAGTGCG
>NC_141044.1:44580000-44590000 GCF_052040795.2 Danio rerio
GTGTGTGTGTGTGTGTGTGTGTGTGTGTGTTTTTGTGTTGTAATTATACACACAGCTCGTCCAGGCAGGTTGACTGCAGAATGTAGTGTGTACGTTTCTTTAAAGCTGCTGTATGTCAGTGTTTGACTCTTCTGCATGATTAAAGCTGCATCATGTGTTTGCAGATATTTCGAAACATGCTCAGTGAACATGCTTGTTTATCTGAGAAACAATGCTGAAGTCAGATATTCTGCTGTGGACGCGTGTGTTACGTGCCGGAGCGGCGGTTTTTGTTTTGGTCTCTTTAACCCGCCCAATGCCAGTTCAGCCAATTATATTTCAGCACCCCGGGTTGCCAGATATTGAAAAACAGTGTATTTCATCCATTCAGCCAGGAAGGCTGTGAGAGTGTGCATCCATAACCGAAATGCGACTTCCGGTGGACAGTAGCAGACTCTGAAATGAGACGCAGATTCAGAGTTCCACATGAGGTTATTAATTAGCAAATAATATTAATATTACAAGTGTAAACATTAGGTGAGCAGGTCACACTGTAACCCCGTGTCCTAACAACACGCTACGTGACGAGATGTGCAGTGATGAGCAATTGGGCTGTTTATTTTATTGTCCAGATCTGAGCTGAACTATCTGCTGCTGCTTTCAGTAGTGTGTCAATAAACGTCATGTCCGACTCACATTATCACTGAGTAAAGCACATGAGCTGTAGCCGAGCTGATCATTGTCAGTTTCCTGTTGTTCCGCTGTGAGAAATTGAAGCCGTTTCTGAAAAATTTATTTCAGGTGTTTCTTAGGACAAAAAAACTCATTTAAATATGGAAAATATTCCTTCTGTCGTGCCGCTGCTTTTATTTACAACAGTTTAAATCAGCCTTTATCAGCCTCGATAGTCAGGCTCACTCCTGTTGGTCATCAATCTGGCAACCTGTGCTTGCATGTGTTTTGATCCAGGGATGTAATACCTAATTCAACCACTGGGTGTCAAACTTGCATACTGCACCATTAAATGCTATTTTAGTTCTGTAATATACAATAAAGCTGCTATAAATAAATGGCGAAACTAACGCCAATACTTTATTAAGTAACCTGTAATCAACAGAGTAACTGTTTCCCCATTACAACGTTGTTACATTACTGACAATAAAATGCATAATTATGCCCCCGTGACAAATAGCTGCTCATGATCTGTATATTTTGGGTCCTGTTGACCCAAAAATTAAAACCTTTCTAAAAATGTATGTGTTGTTCATTGTCATGATCACCAGTGATCTAGTAGCTGCAAATCGCTAAAGGACTACAATTCGGCCATTTATGGACTACATATTCAGTGCCACACAAGTCTCCACTAATTAGACTCCCACAGCTGAAGCTGCTTCTGGACTGACTACTGCACTACACTCACTGTTGCTGAGTCTTGTTATCTGTTAAGTGAACCTGCATGTGCATGCGCAGCTCTGTTGTCAGTGCCACTCCCCTGGTTACATATATAAGCTATTGTTCATATTTTACAAATGTTATTTCCACCCCTATGAAGATAACTAATACCAACAACCTGTTATAAGAGATCATTAAGATTATTAACAGATAAAGAAAAATATGTTTGTGCTCACTGTAGCTTAGTCTAACGTACGATAGACTGTATGAACGATTGTTTATTTCTGTAGTCCAACATATATTGTTTTTATTAAACTATTAAAAACAGCTTTTTTATTAAATCATATATTAGTGCATGCTTATAAGCACTTATATTTAAATTAGTGAGCCCTTGTTATAGTGCACTGAATGAGCGGCTGCGCAGGTGATGACGTGAGCTCTGCTACCAAAGGAGGAGACAGAGCCACGACGTCAAAGCAAATAAAACTGCATTTTTCTCCAGCACAAACACAAATTTAGACAGAATTAATCCAAATAATATCTACATAGTTGAGCACAAGCTGACGGTGTCTCTCACATTATCTCACAGCAGCATTAAAATAGTGTAGTGTACAGTGCTTTATATTTATTTTATAGTCATTTGACACACTAGATTATTTAAAGTAACGCAATAGTTACTTTCCCTGGTAATTACTGACTTTTATAATGATGTAACTCAGTTACTATTTGAGAGAAGTAACTAGAACCAATTACTATTTTAAAGGAACATGCCCAACACTGGTTATTATTAATCATTCACATTTGAGAGAGAGAGAGAGAGAGAGAGAGAGAGAGAGAGAGAGAGAGCATGCATGTGAGAGAGAGACAGAGTGTGCATCCGTCTATGTGTGTGGGTCTATATCTGTGAGTGTGTGTGTGTGTGTAATATCTCTCCAGCGCAGCAGAATGAGGGCTCTCAGTGCTCTCTGATTGTCCCTCACAGGTGAGATGGTCTTATCGATCTCTGTTCACCGCGCTTTACTGCACTTTACCGTGTGTTCCTCAGGTCTGCGCGCTCTCACTGGGGTTATCACTAAAACCAGAGCTCTGAAACAAACTGCCTTTAACCCCAGCACTCAAATCAGCTCAGAGAATGCACCAGGGCCAGTCCAGAATAAATATACATTCTGTCATCATTAGCTGTGCTTCCATTCACTGATTATTATGCACATTTAGGATTACTGCATTAAATAAACGCATAAAGGAAACAGTAGATGAGTGCTCATAAACTCATGAACACATGTAGAGAGTAGAGAAGCCTGATGTGCGCTCCATCAGTATCTGTGTGATGTGGTTTAGTTTTTCACAGGAGCGGATCAGATCTAAATGTGTGTGTGTGTGTGTGTGTGTGTGTGTGTGTGTGTGTGTGTGTGTGTGTGTGTGTGTGTGAGGGTCGTTGCCTTATTAATGTTGGTCTGCAGCTCTCCAGTGTTGCAGATCTGAAATGAAAAAGCCCTCAGCCCTCCGTCAGGCCGTCATCATGAACATCTTCATCTGAAACCCTACTAAAGCTGCTCGTCACTCTGGAGCCGCTGCTTTGTTCCTCACGGCACCTTCATCTTCGAGACACCTTTGATATTTGCTTTATTTTGTCAGTGACAGGCGTGCATGATGAGGAACACAATCAGACATGTTGACTTGCACAGGGAAACGCCTGATGTAAGAGTGGAGAGACGGTAAAACACAAGATCACAGCGGAGAATGAACACACAGGCAACAACAGGTATGATTACTGAGTGTCCAAACACACCTGTCACACCTGTTACACACACACACAACAGCTGGAGGCCCATAGCAACCATGCACTGGACCCTGGAAACCACCAAAACCAGCATGCCCTAAAAAGCATGGAGCAACCACTGTTCCAGCAACATCCCAGAACAAATCTTGTAGCAACCACGATACTGATGCAATCAACCAGTGCACCCTAGCAACCACCCAGAACACCCTAAAAACCTGTAGCAACTCCTTACTAATCATAGCTAGAACACAGAAGCCATATCCCAGAACCCCCTCAAAATTTTGTAGCAAACACTCAATAACTGTGGCAACTAGTACACCCTAACAACATCCCAGAACACCCTTAAAAACATTGTAGCAACTACTTAGTAACCATAGCAACCTTCTAGAACACCCTAACAACATCCCAAAACCCCCTAAAAATGTAGTAGTAACATTTAGTAACCATAGCAACAAACTAGTAGACATCCAATAACACCCTAAAACCATGTAGCAACTACCTATTAACTGCGGCAACCAACTAGTACACCCTAGCAACATTGCAGAACTGCATAAAAAAAATCATGTAGCAACTGTTACTATAGCAACTAAATAGTACGCCCTAGCAACATTGCAGAACCCCTTAGGAATCAAGAAGCAATCACTTACACTTAGCAACCATAGCAACCAACTAGTACCCTAGAAACATCACAGAGCTCCTTAAGTCATGTAGTAACCACTTAGTAACCATAGCAACCAAACAGTACAACCTAGCAACATCTCAGAACCTCTTATAAATCATGTAGCAACCACTTAATAACCATGCCAACCAAATAGTACACCCTAGCAACATTGAAAAACCGCTTAAAAATCATGTAGCAACTATTTAACCATAGCAACCAAATAGTACACCCTAGCAACATTGCAGAACCACTTAAAAATCATGTAGCAGCCATGTACTAACCATAGCAACTAAATAGTACACCTTAGCAACATCGCAGAACCCCTTAAAAAAATCACGTAGTAACTATGTAGTAACCATAGAAACCACTAGTGAACGTATACATGTATAAAGTAAACAGTTGGCCCATTCAGTCCCACACAGTATTGAAACGAGGATGTTAAAGGAAACTTTCGCCGTCTGCAGCCCATCAGACAGTAAGCGGATGCAGGAGTTTAAACACTTGATCCTCCTGCTCTACATCAGCGTTCATTTCATCTGCATTGATCTCAGGGAAATTATGGGATGGCAGATCTTGTTATGTTTGGCCCGCTGCACAAAGTTACAAGCTGAAATTGAGTTTGTCGGTCATTTGCGTGCGTGTTAGCGCACCTTCCTGCTTGATTGCGGTTTTCGGGCTGTGTTAATGCAGTGCTGCTGATATCAGGTGTCTCCTTCTGAGTGTTCCAGAAATGCACTGTAAGGTGATTACGCTCGCGTGGACAGTAATGCACTTGGCACCGTCTGACACACACCTAGGCATGAGCTGGTATATACGATTCTGAAGGAATGATAACCTTGGGTACAGTGATCACAGTATACAGTATGTTCTTTGTAAATGTCTGGCTAAAAAAAAAAAAACTTTTTTGATGTTGAAAATTCAACGACAGTTTCATAAAGTGACTTTTATGGACATTATAGTGGTTTGAAATGATATAAGAAATAATATGTAGAGCAATACAGCAGAAAATGTGCTGCAGTTTATTTTGGGGTGTCTGTAGCGTAATATACAACACCAACACACAATATAGCACTGCACACTATTACACATGATAATAAAAGTCATTTTTTCACACTTTTTAATGTTCAAAGATGTTGAAAGCAAGATCTAGATCCAATAATGCAATGCAAAATCATAAATAAATGAGGGAAAGTAAACAGATGAATCACAAAATATGGAAAACTGCTAATTTACTGATATTTTTAACAGTGTGGAGTAATATGGAGCTGCGCTCAGATCCTGCCGGAACTACTTTAGCTGTGTGTTTATCTGACAATAACAGCACACCTTAGAATGCTAATTAGCCAATCACAATCCAGCATTCAGCAGAACTGCAGTATAAATAACACATCATGATTTTGTCATTGCTAAATACAACTATACTGTAGGTAACTAAAGCAGGAATTATGCTAAACATATAGGTTAAAAAACTAAAACTCCTATTTGCTGTTTATTAATATTTATTAAGGTAGTAGTTGGGTTTAGGTAGGATTAGAGATGTAAAGTCATGCACATTATGTGCTTTATTCATACTAATAAACAAACAATATCTTAATAACAGGCATGTAATGCAATTCAAAAGAAGTCATTTTTTGTAATTAAACCACCAATTAATAGTGAAAATTGGTATTTAACTGAAAAGTGATACCAAAAATAGCAGCTAATAAATAATACAGGTGGCATAAATACTGCTACAAACTATAAATATGAATTTAAAATAATATAATTAACATTATACAACAGGTCTGTCTGGTATTTGAATCTGATTGGCTGATAGCCGTGAAATATTAAAGTAATATTCAGTCCACACAAGTGGCAAGCAAAGCACTAAAGCTTGACAAATATTGCAGTTGTTGGGCAACATAATCTACTTTTGAGGCTTTTTAGGCCATGATGTAGTTGTTTAGATTGCAACTACGCAGTTTATTAATAAGGATAGCGCTATTTTAATTATTTATCACTTCAGAGATACAGCATGTCGGCATCCATCAGCCTGCCATACTGAGCAGAGCAAAGAAAGTTGATGCTCTGCCACAACATGGCAACAGAGAGCCCATAATAAGCCCCAAACTACAGCTGAAAAATCATTATAAAACAGGTAACCCACATTCTAAGTGGATCTCTCTATTTTGCATGTTGTAGTGCTGTATTTATACCACAGTAATCTGCTAGTGTTTGCTTTGATCTGTATTTTTCAGGGTTAATTATTGTGATCTTTCGATTGCAACAGAGAAATACTGTAAAATCTCTGTAGACTGATGGCATTTCATGCTGTTCAGCCTAATAATCCTTAAGTGTGAGCAAAATCAGCTGCTTTGTCTTCACTTTATTACGCTAAAGAGTCATTCAAACACTAGCTCTACAGTGATGCTGGTGAATGAGCAGCGGTTTCTGCAGTTCTGACGTCAGCTGCAGATGTGAATGAACGGCAGAAGAAAGTAGTTCCTCATACATAACGGTTTTTAGGCTCTCCGTGTTCGATTTCCTTTTTTATATACACGTCATATATGCGTTTATATATGCGTCAAACTGTTGTATAAACGCAATATCACACTCATAGCAGTGCCATATGGCTGTATATCAGCACTGGTGGGACACTAAGGCACTCGGACTGCAGCCTCAAGCCAACGCACGCCTCCCACCAGTGCCGATATACAGCCATATCGCACTCCTACTCGTGTGATATTGCTCATATTGCGTTGTAGTTATTCGAATACAGTATAAAAACGGCACAATATTATGAGTCCATTGCAAAGATGCTTTCTTACTTAGAGTTTGTCTTGTTACTAGTCCAAATATCTACAAATTCAGAAGCACTTTCTAGACAAGCAAAACATATAGTCGTGTTTTTAGAAATAATAAGTCAAAATGGAGTGAATTTGCTTCTTTTTAGCTTCTTGATTGAAGAATTGTTAGATAATAGGGCTACAAACGAAACAAGAACGCAGTGATGAGTGAATCAGCTTATTTAGCGCATTGATTTACTCATATTCCCTCCTGCACAGGACCCGTTTGAAGACGATCTGCATCAGAGATAAACAGAGCATGACCTTTGACCTGCTGGTGGCGCTAGAGGAAGCATCATTAACTGGAGCATCTCAATACCGCAAACTACTCTGAAAGCATATGATAATGGGATTGTTTTAGTGCCATCTATAATTCAGTCAGCAGCAAAATGTGTGTTTTTTCCCTTGCCTCAACAATGTGGCGTTCAGGAGCAATTAAGAGGCTTTTAAAAGCGACTGGTGCATTTCCATAAAGGGCAGAGCGGCGAAATGGCATAAAACACAAGCTAAATGCCTCTTACTGTTCAAGTAAATAAATAAATAAATGAATGAATGAATGGCGCAGAAAGCCAGCGTCTGTATCTGGTCTGGATGTGTAATGAAAGTGTTTAAAGCAGTGTTATTCTGCTAAAGCTTCAATATTTAAAGCAGATGCATGATTTACGAGGTTTAGCGGTGTTGTTTGACTGGTGTAAACACACAGATTCACATCTCACTTTACACACGGATCAATGCATCGCCAACAGCAGATTAATGAGAGCGGCTGCCAGAAAAACAACACAATATGGAGAGCACACACACACACACACACACACGCTCAACACTGACACAATTCATGCATATACAGTACAATAATAACCTATAATATTGTAATAGAGTTGAAGACAAAAAATATATGCGAATATAATAATGATGTTTAACAGATTACGTACGTCTAACAGAGCAAGGAAATTCGATATTATACTATTCTTCTGGAGAAATCTTTGTTCGTTTAGTTTGGCTGGAATAAAAATAAAACAGATTATATTGCATTACTGACTACAGATTCGAAATCTAATCTGCAACCAGTAAAAACATTTATAAGTAACCCAACCCTTAATAGATGTAGTAATGGATTATATATACGTAATTAGATTCCTAAAAATCAAGTGTTTGTCATTGAACTACTGTTAAACTACTTGTAATCAGTCACTTTATGGATAACATGATTACATAAGAGCAGTAAATTGCTCACAATTAATCGACTGTCCTGATTTTTCTCATTTTTTAACATTTACAGAGTCAGCACACAAAAGTAATCTAAATGTAATCCAAAATTAGTCCGAATATTTTACCTTTAATGAGTAATCTGATATTATTATAATTTTTTAATGTTTAAAGTGTCAGCACCCAAAAGTAATCTAAATGTAATCTAAAAGTAGTCCATTTTTGTAATTAAACTACTGTTAAATACTTGTAATCAGACTACAGTTACTTTATAGATTACATGATTACCTATTGTTTATACAATGACAGTCAGTTGCTCACAATTAATTGACTCCTTATTTTCCTCTTTTTTTTATAGTTTATAGAGTTAGCACACACTAGTAATCTAAAGTAATCCAAAAGTAGTCCATTTTGTTATTAAACTACTTTTAAAATACTTGTATTAAGACTACAGTTACTTTATGGATTACATGATTACCTATTGTTTATACAATGGCAGTAAATTGCTTACAATTAATTGATTCTCCTCATTTCCCCTTTTTTGTTAACAATAACGTGATCTAAATGTGATACAAAAGTAGTCAGATTACATTGCCATGAACAAGTAATCTAAGAGATTATATTGAATTACTGACTACATATTAGTAATGTAACTTGTAATCAGTTACTGATTACATTTCATAAATAATTCGCCCATACTATAAGGGTTTATAAAAACGCATTTCAGGTTTTGTAAATAAACTACTTTTAAAATTCTTAGTTACTTCATGGATTACATATTAATAGCACTAAAGTAATCTAAATGTAATCCAAAAGTAGTCAGATTACATTACTATAAATGAGTAATCTAAGAGACTGAATTAATATTGTATTTATATTTGTTTTTAAAGTGTAAAGAGTTAAACATTAAAAGAGTAAAGAGCACAAAAGTAATCTAAATGTAATCCAAAAGTACTTGTAATCAGACTACCATCACTTTTTATGGATTACATAATTACATATTTTTAACACAATGCCAGTAATGGCCTTTAATTAATAGATTCTTCTTATTTAAATATATTTTTTAACATTCACATGGTTAGCACAAAAGTAATCTAAATGTAATCTGAAAGTAATCCCATTATGTGTAATGTAATAAATGCAATTACTGTCATGGTTGTTTTCACTAACACTGCCTTGTGTTCCCCAGGCAGTGTGTGTGTGTGTGTGTTTGGCATTATTTCCCCTTGTGAGATTAACGCGGGTCTCATAAGCGCACGCGTCAGGCCTGTTTATTGATTAACCTTCACATGTAAAGCGTGCTATAAAGTGAAGGTGGGCCTCTGGAAATGTGGAGAATGATGAATTGTGGACGTCTCAGGTGGATTCATTCGCGCGCCCGAGGGAAGCGTCCGATAATAGAGTTAATGTTCAATTCTACGCTCACTTCACCCGTGTGCATAAAACACCCAGACCAGACCATGCTTGACCCCTAAACACTTGCTCTGAAGGACACTATACAGCTGCATTTTTATAGGTTCTGGATCAAAATGATTTCAAGCATTACTATAAAATAAAAGTAAAATAAAATAAAAAACTAATTAAAATGAAAGAAAACAAATGAAAAGAAAAAATATTAAACAAAATAAAATACATTTTAATTAAAAAATTTAATTAAATAAAACAAATTGAATAAAAATGAATAAACAAAATAAAAATTTAAATAAAAAAACTAATAAAATTAAAATGCAAAATAATGTAAATATGGGGAAAGAAATTTATTCCTTTAAAAAAAAAACTAAAAATGTAACCTTAATAATATTACATTATGTATAAATAATATATTAATACAATTAAATCATAAATAAAAAACTAAAAGCATTTTAAAAAGTTCTCTAATGTAACTCTAATAAAAACAAATAAATACAAAATACAAATTTTATTCATATTTAATAATGTATAAATAATACATTTAAATAAAAAATCTAAATATAAATAAACCAGAACATTATATATTCATAATATATTAATACAATTAAATCATAAATTAAAAATAAATAGCATTTCTGAAATGTATTTTAAATAAAACAAAATAATATAAATCTAATAAAACAACTACTACTAATTTTAATCATGTTTTATTATGTATAAATAAGATATTAATATAAATTAAATATA
>NC_141044.1:44595000-44660000 GCF_052040795.2 Danio rerio
ATAGAAGCATACAGGCGCGCTGCACACACACACACACACACACACACACACACACACACACACACACACACACACACACACACACACACACACACGACCACACCAATACACACACACACATATATAAACACATTCTCAATTACACACACACACACACACACACACACACACACACGACCACACCAATACACACACACACATATATAAACACATTCTCAATTACACACACACACACACACACACACGTAAATACACAAGCTTAGATAGACACGCATACACAAACACACATACATGCGAACGTGCCCACATATGTACACTCAAATACATTGGCACACACGCATGTAAACACGCGCGCGCACACACACACACACACACACACACATATTTATACACGAAGACTCTCACACACACACACACTTTCTCACTTTCTCCCGCACACACACAAAGATGCACACACACAGATGTGCACATAAACAGGCACACATGCACACAAACACACACACACACACACAAAAGCACACAGACAGACACAAACACTCACATACATACACTTCGGCTCACACAAATGCACGCACTCACAGACAGACCCACATGGACACAGACACACACAGAGACAGACACACACACACTCACATACATGCACACTCGCTCACACAAATGTACGCGCGCACACACACAGACTGACCCACATGGACACAAACACACACATAAGCACACAGACACACACAGACAGACACACACTCTCATATACATGCACACTCACTCGCTCTCTCACACACACACACAGACAGACACACGCACGCAAGCTGCACACACCCACACAACAGCCACACTATAACCACAAACACAACCACACACACACACACACACACACACACACACACACACACACACACACACACACACACACACACACTCCTGCTGGATTGTTCTTTGATTTGCTCCATTTGTGCTGCAGTAATGAGCTGATTCTGAGTCAGTGGCGTCCGGCGCAGGAGTCCGGCTCTTTCAACTCTCCATCACACACTTATTACTCGCTTCACTATAAATGATCAGCGTGTGTGTGTGTGTGTGTGTGTGTGTGTGTGTGGCGTCCAGATGTGGTTGAAGAGACACCTCGTTAGCAGCAGCCTCTCACACACCATCAGTAAAACAATCACACTCTTCAAAGTCATTACAAATAATTGCCTGAAGACGCTCGAGCACAGAACACACACTCCAGCACTGATCACAGAACAACACACACACACACACACACACACACATATAACAGCCTGATCTCATGAAGAAACATAACTATTTTACATTTAATGGAGCCTTTTAGGGTGTCACAGTGGCTCAGTGGTCTCACAGCAAGAAGGTCACTGATTCGAGTCCTCGGCTGGCTCAGTTGGTGTTTCTGTGTGGAGTTTGCATGTTCTCCCCGTGTTGGCGTGGGTTTTCTCCGGGTGCTCCGGTTTCCCCCACAGTCCAAAGACATGCGCTATAAGGGAACTGATCAACTACACTGGCCGTAGTGTATGAATGTGTGTGTGAATGAGTGTGTATGGGTGTTTCCCAGTACTGGCTTGCGGGCGGGAAGAGCATCCACTGCCTAAATAGTTGGCGGTTCATTCCACTTTGCCGACCCCAGATTAATAAAGGGACTAAGCCAAAAAGAAAATGAATGAATAAATGAGTTGGTGGTTCATTCCACTGTGGAAACCCTCTAGCCCAAATATCTAGAAATTCTTAAAATCGAGAAGTATTTTCTAGACGAGTTAAAACTGTTGTGTTGTTTTCAAAAATAATGAGTCAAAAATAAGTGAGTTTTTCATTGAAACAAGCAAAATAACCAGCAACTGGAGTAAGCGAAATAATGTTATTTCTAAGCGAAAACTAGATTATTTTATTCCCTCATTGGCAGATTAACTTGCTTATTTTAAAGATGCCCTAAAACGAAAATCTGGGTATACCAAGGCATAGTAAAAACGAGACCTATGATACATGCCCTCTGCATTTGCATGTAAACCTACTTTAGGTCATTCATCCAGACAAGCAGCTGACGTCATCAAGAGAACACGACTCATATGCAGCTCAGAGATCATAAAAAGCTCAGAAGTGAATGCCTCAGCTTGTGTTTGATAAGTACAAACGATTTTTCTAGTTAGACAGTGATAACTTTCCTACCTTCGTTATTAGGTTGATACATTAGCATATATTTCACTCACTGTGTATGTGGAACTTTTATTTTGAAAACACAACCCCAAATTGTTTACTGTGCATTACTGAGCAACGACAGCGCAACACGTGTTCAAACTCGCCTCAGGACACAAAATGCAGGATATACAGATTAAGCATGTATTCATCTCCACTCTGAAGAGGCGTAAGGCATGTTTAGTTGCATCTTTTGTTAATCTATCGTGTTTATTGTGACATTTGAAGTGCATGTTTCTGAATCGTACTCAGCACAAATGCCATCTGTTCATGCAGAGGCTGATATTTATTCCTGGCTGTGTTTTTTTTGACTGTAGCTTCAAAGTACAACGCGATACATCTCTATCACTCTCTTTTGACAAGTTTAAATATAAATTCATCCATTATCCACAACAGATCTGATGAGCAAAACAGGTTAACCTTACTCTGATTGGGTTTATATTTATCTGCGTTCAGCGCACATCATGCTCTGTGTGTGTGTGTGTGTGCGTGTCTGTAAGAGCAGTACGTCATTAATATTCATGACACAAACCATATATGGTCAATCATGAACCTTCTGATTCTATACAACAATAAATGAGCAAAAACATTTCTGGAGATTTGTTTTTTACTTACGGAAGGCGTAAACCTACTATGTAGATATCTTAGAACAGTTCAACTTACTAAACAAATGCAATAGAAGGCACCTTTAACGAAAATCTCACTTAATTTTGACTCATTATTTCTGAAAACAACACAATATTTGTGTGCTGGTCTACAAAATGCTTCTTGTTTTAGGAACTTTCAGATATTTGCACTCAAGAAAAAGAGCACCCTTTTTTGCAATGCATACACATACAGTACACACGTTCAGAACATTTCCCACAATGCATCACACCTATATTCAATTTAGCGGTCTATAATTGATGTGAAAAGACTGCTGTGTGCAGTAACGTGCCGCTGTTATCCAGCTCATGCATGTGGACACTACCAGCCCTGGTTAGTGGTGTGTTTTATAACCCGTCACAAGAACACGAGTCCTCTGACAGGATTCGATTTACAAGCTACGTGACCCCGCAACAAATCACCTCTCCAACAGGAAAGCAGCGCGTCCCAGCATGCACCGCCGCCCCGTACGGCTCCACGCTCCTTTAGCTTCATTCTCTTCTAATCAATCCCGGCAAATAGCATCTCAAGCTGAGCGCCATAAAGACATAATGTGAGTCAGGGCCTGTTTGTAGGTACTGCCAGGTCTCCGGCAGATACGAGCCATAAATTGATACAGCGCCATAAATGGATATTTAATTAATACGGGGTGAGCGGGATGAAATAGCGCCGCAGCAGCTCGAGCGGGAGTTTCATTACACTGGTGTCAAGAGCATTACCGCCGGCTATAATTCTCCAGCGACGCTCAGATTGAACAGCCTGCTGCTGAGCTCCGGACGAAACGCACAAAGCACAAAATCACACAAATTTAACCAGGATCACGTGGAAGCAGAATCGGCTAATAGAGTCTAATTCAATACACACGTATCTGCACAACATCTCACACTGCTGAAAAAGTATGAAGAGATAGATATATGGATGTTGTTAGCATGATTATAGCTTGAATTAGCATGTTTCAAGTATGAATTTGATTGTTAACGCCATTTTAGTGTATCTCAAGTGTGAATAAACAAGTTGCTAGCATGATTTTACCATTTATTAGTATGCTAACATCTTTGTATTATGAATTAAACAGTTGTAAACAGGATTGTTGTATGCATTAGCATGTTTGATAGCATGTTTTAGTATGAATTAACATGTTTACATGATTTACTATGAGTTAGTATGTTGATACAATTCTAGTATGAAATAGCATGTTTCTAGTATGAATTAAAATGTTGTTAGCATGCATTAGTATTAATGAATATGAACTATTTTGTAAAAATGTTTATAGCATTAAGTAGCATGTTAGCAAGTTTCTAGTATAAATTTGCATGTTAGCAAGTTTTTAGTATGAATTAACATATTGACATGATTTAGTATGAATTAGCATGTTGCTAACATGTTTCTAATATTATGTATCATATTGTTTTCATGTTTCTAGTATTAATTAGCATGTTAACATGTTTCTAGTATGAATTAACATGTTGTTAACAGTATTGTAGTATGCATTAGCATGTATTAACGTGTTGACATGATTTACTATGAATTATTATGGTAATAAAGTTGTAGTATGGAATGGCATGTTTCTAGTATGAATTAGCATGTTGATATCATCTTTCTAGCAAGAATCAACATGTTGTTAGCATGTTTCATATTGATGAACATGTTTCTAAAATGAATTATGCTTCTAGTATTAAAAAGCATGTTTACATTTTCTAGAATGAATTATGTTGTTAGCATGTTTCCAGTATGAATTAACATGTTGTTAGCATGTTTTAGCATTAATTAACAAGTTTATAATATGAATCATGTTTTAGTATTAAATAGCATGTTTACATTTTCTAGTAGGACTTAACATGTTTCTAGTATGAATTATGTTGTTTGCATGTTTTTAATGAATAAGCTTGTTGTAAACATGTTTCTAGCATTAATTAGCATGTTAACATCTTTCTAGTATGAATTAGCATGTTGCTAACATGTTTCTAGTATTAAATATCATGTTTTGCATTTTTTAAGTATGAAATATGTTGTTTGCATGTTTTAGTATGAATTAGCACGATGTAAAGATGTTTCTAGTATTAATTAGCATTTTAGCATGTTTCTAGTACAATTTATAATGTTGTTAGGATGTTAATTGTATGATTTAGAAAGTTTCTAGTACGAGTTACCATGTTGCTATATTGTCTCTAGCATAAATTAACCTGTTGTCACCCTGTTTCTTGTATGAATTAGCAGGTTGACATCTTTCTAGTATGAATTTGCATGTTACTAACATGTTTCTAGTATTAAATAGCATGTTTACATTTTCTAATATGAATTAACATGTTTTATAGTATGAATAATTATGCTGATAACATATTTCTATTATGAATTTGCATGTTAGCATATTTCTAGCATGAATAAGCATGTTAGCATGTTTCTAGTATGAATTACCATGTCTATTTTATGAATTAACATGTTAACATTGTTTCTACTATGAAATAGCATGTTGCTCAAATGTTTCTAGTATGAATTGTAATGTTAAAATTGCATGTAATGTTTTTAGTATGAATTAACGTAGTTAGCATGATTCTAGTATGAATTAACATGTTTGATAGCATGTTTGTAGTGGGAATTTACATGTCAACATGATTATTATAAATTAGTATGTTGTTAACATGATTCTAGCATGAAATTACATGTCATGTTTATTGTTCGGTCTTTTGTTGCAACTGAAATATTTAAATGATTGCAGGTATGTTATATATACATCATTAGGTCTTATTAGGTATTTTCAAGATATGAAACAGCTGATTGGTGCAGCTGCAGACTGTTAATAGCGTCTAATTCAATTCATCCACATTCCTCTTACAGAGACAAAGCTGCTCTCAAATGACAAAACTGATCCGCTCACATCTAATCCGCCATGATTGGCCTGTAAACAGAGGGATTATGATGGAGGGAGAGAGAGAGATAGTCCAATGTGTGTGTGTGTGTGTGTGTGTGTGTGTGTGTGTGTGTGTGTGTGTGTGTGTGTGTGTGTGTATAAACACAAACAATGAATCAGTATTATTATAATTTTAACATATTATATTTTTGTCTAGTATAATAAAATAAATAATAATAGAGCTTATTATACATTTTAGGTGAAAACTCTACAATAACAACAACAGCCAGATATGTGCAAAAAACTAAAGCAAGATCCTTTCTTTTACTGTTGTTAGTGTCATTGTTATACTGTAAAGTTGTTATTAATATAATTTTTATATTATTTTAAATATTTATTTTATATTAAAAACACCTTTTTGATTTATTAAAATACATTTTAATGTGTTTGTTTATCTTTTATTTAATAAAATAAATCATTTAAAAAATGAATAAAAATTTAAATAATTACCTATTTATTTACTTTGTAATGAATATATTATTTAAAACAATTTTTTTATTTTAAAAATGTCTTAAACATTTGATCATTTTTATACAAATTCTTATTTAACAGTATATTTACTTTGTAAAGATATATATATATATATATATATATATATATATATATATATATATATATATATATATATATATATATATATATATTTTGTTTTTATTTTTAAAATGTCTTGTCTTATAATTTGGGCGGCACAGTGTCCTCACACAAGGTTGCTAGTTCGAGTCCTGGCTGGGTTAGTTGGCGTTTCTGTGTGGAGTTTGCATGTTCTCCCCGTGTTGGCGTGGGTTTCCTCCGGGTGCTCCGGTTTCCCCCACAGTCCAAACACATGCGCTATAGGGGAAATGATCAACTAAACTGGCCGTAGTGTATGAGTGTGTATGAGTGTGTGTGTGTGTGAAAATGAGCATATATGGGTGTTTCCCAGTACTAGGTTGCAGCTGAAAGGATATCTGCTGTGTGAAACGTGCTGAAATAGTTGGCGGTTCATTCCACTGAGGCGACCTCTGAAATAGAGACTTAGCTAAAGAAAAATAAATGAATGTTTACATTGTATATTGTGTCAAAGCAGCTTAACACAGATGAAGCTCTAGTAAACTGAACCATGTTCAGGTCAGGTTCTACAGATGAAGATCCGACTGCTGAAAGCCTAAAACACTGAAGAGTGCTAAAGTCTAATATAAAACCCCTTTACAACACCAAATCTTAAACAAACTAAGACAAAACTAAGAGTGTGTGTGTGTGTGTGTGTGTGTGTGTGTGTGTGTTTTCTGTTGTGTTTCTCTGTATTCATTTTTCTGATGAGTGGAAACATCTGGGGCAACACACATAAGCCCCGCCCACTGCCCCAGTCACAATGGACATATATGGGCAAACCCAGAAGAGGGTGTTTCAACACAAGAAAATCACCCTGCATTTCTGGGCGAATCCTAAGAGGCGTGGCCGGCGCTCTGGCCCCACCCACTAGCTCTATCATCATGGAGACATCTGGAAACAGGCAGAGCTCCTTGCCAGTGTGGAAGTTTGAAGTCAACTCAACACACATGCGCTCATGTGGAGGAGAAACAGCAACTACTCTTATCTAATGTGGTAATACAAGACTTTCTACAATACAGACGCATTCAAAACAGATTCACAGTAATGAAGATGAAGAAAACTGTTAAAGTAGGAGATTATTACAGACTAATTTCAGCTGTAAAGAGTCCTTATTCAGATTCGGTACAGTGTTGATTCATTTCAATAGCAGCGTCAGTGTCGTAAGGTTAGTGTGCTTTGTGTGGAAAACAAAACAAACTTAAACTCAGTCAAATTTTGGTATGTTCTTCAAAAGGAGTAATAAATAAACATAAAAAACTTAATAAAAATAAAAATAAATTAAATAAAAACATTAAAGTTAAATAAAAACATCATTTAAAATTTTGTAAATTTACTTTATTTTAATAAAGTAAATAAAACTAATAAATAAAAAGATTAATTTAATTTTAAATTAAATAGAAATCTATTAAAAATTCAACAGAATTAAATAAACTATTAAAACGAATATATTGTAAAATTTTAAATATAAAATATAATTAAAAATAACAATTAAATAGAAACATTGTTAAAAGTAAAAGATGTATTTAATTTTACATGAAGTAAATAAAAACAAAATAAAAATCAATTAAAATGCAATAATAATAAATAAACTATTAAATTAAATATAATATATAATTTAAAATAATAAAAATGTAATTAAAAATAAAATGTTTAAATAAAAACATTAAAACTAAATAAAAAGTGTATTTAATTTTAAAGGAACTAAATAAAAACCATTAAATTAAATTAAAAAAAAACTATTAAAATGCAATAATATAAACTATTATTTTAAATACAATAGAGTTTAAAAAACATAAATAAAACTTAAATTTAATGAAATAAAAACATTAAAATTTAATTTAAAAAATATTTAATTTTAAAGCAAATAAAAACAAATTAAATAAAAAAGTATTAGAAATGCAGTAAAATTATATAAGATTATTACATTGAATTAAGTTAAATTAAAATGAATTCAAACAATAAATTAAAGCAATAAATAAAAAATAAAATACATTTAATTTAATTGAAAAATACAATAACATTTTATAAACAATAATTAGCCATGGGGTAAGCAAAAGAATCAAGCTTTCACTTTGACTTAAGATTATTTTTCTAACCCTTTTGGCAGATTATTTTGCTTGTTTTTAAGTTTGACTCATTATTTCTGAAAACAAGACTATATTAACTGCTTGTCTAGAAAATGGTTCTGGATTTTAAAAATTCTAGATATTTAAACTAGAAACAACACAAAAGCTCATTATGTGCAGTGTGATAGGTGCTTCAGTAATCTTGTGGGTCCCGTGGCCACAGCGAGCGCTAATCCACACGTCTCCTGACAGACACACGCGTGTGCAGAGATACACTCGTGTGTCCCGCTGATAAAACACACCACATTAACAGCGAGCAATGACACTGACTTTTTAATGTTGTGCGAACGATCCCTCGCCCTCAGGACTGATGGAATAATGAAATCCAAATAAGACGCTATCATGGGCATAAACAGCATTCGTCAGAGTTAAGCCTGTTTGATCACATTAGCTCCGTTTACTGTAGAAATATTATATATTTAATATAGCCCTCGCTCAAGGTCATTTCACTAGAGGAAAACTGACAACAAAGTGCTCATTTTGGACAACACAACTGCACTGAATGCAGGAATAATGCATGTGTGTGTTTGAACGCACATTATTAAAAATGACAGCATAATCACAGATCTCTCTTCTACAGTAATATTTTATACAGGATGCTGTAATGCATGAGTGCAGATACATCAGACTAGTCAGTACCACAGACAAAACTGGTCATCTCATTTAACAAATAAAATTAAATGAGAAATGATTAAATACATAAAACATTACAAATTAACTTCATGAAAAGAACCCGAGGCCATAATTTCATTATTTGGTATAAATAAACACCAAACAGAACACCCTAGCAACCACTCTGAACATCTTAGCAGTCACTTGGAAAACCACAGCAACATATTCAAACACCCTAGCAACCATACTGAACACCCTGGCAACCACTCTGAACATCTAAGCAGTCACTTAGAAAACCACATCAACCTATCCGACCACCCTAGCAACCATACTGACCATCCTAGCAACCAAACAGAACACCCTAGCAACCACTCTGAACATCTTAGCAGTCACTTGGAAAACCACAGCAACATATTCAAACACCCTAGCAACCATACTGAACACCCTGGCAACCACTCTGAACATCTAAGCAGTCACTTAGAAAACCACATCAACCTATCCGACCACCCTAGCAACCATACTGACCATCCTAGCAACCAAACAGAATACCCTAGCAACCACTCTGAACATCCATGTGATCACTTAGAAAACTACAGCAACCTATCCAAACACCCTAGCAACCACTCTGAACATTCTAGCAACCAAACAGAATACCCTAGCAACCACCTTGAACGTCTTGACAGTCACTTAAAAAACTACAGAAACCTATCTGAACACCCTAGCAACCACGAAGAGCATCCTGGCAACCAAACAGAATACCCTAGCAACCACCTTGAACGCCTTGACAGTCACTTAGAAAACTACAGAAACCTATCTGAACACCCTAGCAACCACGAAGAACATCCTGGCAACCAAACAGAATACCCTAGCAACCACTCTGAACATCTTAGCAAATCACCACAGCAACCTTTCTGGACACCATATCGAGTAGAAGCCACACTGATCATCCTAGAAACCCAACAGAACACTCTAGCAACCACTCTGAACATCTAACCAAACAAACAAAACCCTGATCACCTTGGCAGTCACTTAGAAAACGAAACACCCTAGATACCACGATGAACATTCTAGCAACCAAACATAATACCCTATCTGAACACTCTAGCAACCGCAGGCCCCATCAACATCTCTAACTGCATAGTACAGGCCTGTTTAATCTCTGTAATTGACAATTCCGCATCGCATTTCGTTGCTGTAGTTTGTGAAAACTGCAACCCAAATGGAGGAAACTGATCTGCAGTTCTCATCTAGATGTGTTTGAGTGAGTTCTGTGACCTGAGCCCAGTTCCAGAACATCTACTCATCATGTTAATGGATGTTTTGTGGGAAAGATGTGCTAATTAGACACTTTATTCTGAATTATGGAAAAATGTCCTGATGGAGTCTTCTTTCTGTGAGGATTGGTTGATTAAAGTGGGGTAATTAGCATTGTGTGGATGTATTTAGATGTATAGTAATTTAATAAAACACACTACCACCAGTTAAGTTGATCAGTTCCCCTATAGAGCATGTGTTTGGACTGTGGGGGAAACCGGAGCACCCGGAGGAAACCCATGCCAACACGGGGAGAACATGCAAACTCTACACAGAAACACCAACTGACCCAGCCGAGACTCAAACCAGCGACCTTTTGCTGTGAGGACACTGTGCTAACCACTGAGCCACTGTGACGCCCACAAACGAATAAATAAAATAAGATAAATAAATGAATAAAATTAAAAAAAGAAACAAAATAAATACAATAAAAAATTATTAAAAAACGAAATAAATAAATACATTGAAATATATTTAAATAAATAAACACAAACAAACAAACAAATTGGATTAAAGATGGATTAACGTGGTTTATTTAGCAGTCCATGCAGAAGATATCTAGTCTCCTGCACTGGTAAATACAGCACTTTCTGTTTTTAACACTGTTGAATGGGAGAGTTCTCTGCTGTAGATGTGAATTCACCTGCTCTCACGGCAATTTGAGTGCATAAAACACTGTTCTGTGTGTGTGTGTGTGTGTGTGTGTGTGTGTGTGTGTGTGTGTGTGTGTGTGTGTGTGTGTGTGTGTGTGTGTGTGTGTGTGACCTGCGCTCTGATTGCTCCGCGGTGTTTGGCGCTCGGGGCAGGTTATTCTGATGGGGGTAATTGGGAGCAGCAGGGGCAGAAGACGGACTTCATTACATTACTGGAGGTCAAAGGTCAGCTGGTCGCCGCATGCAGGACAGACGCTCACATGTGTCTCCTGCTATTCGCACAAGACTGTTTACACTGGTGTATGGAGGGAGAAAATCTGCAGCAGAACTCATTCTATTTCAAAATGTAACATGTAAAACGGCACTGCAACATGCAAAATGGCAATTAATTAATGGATTGATTTATTTAAATTTGAAATCTTTGTGTGCTAAAGTATAAATACTTGCATAATACATTGTGTGGATTTATTTAGATTTAGAGTAAATAAATAAATACATGTATAAGTATCAGAGCATCTGAGAGAGGTCTGGCTGCAGACTCGGTGCAGATGCAATCTGAGCTGAATGCAATGCTTTTGAATGGGCTCACCTAACCCCACCAATCACAGTGAGGTCACTAGCTCCATTGAGTGCATTGTGTCTGACATTGCATCTCTGAGAGATGGTTGCTAGGATGTTCTGAGTGGTTGCTAGGATGTTCTGCATGGTTGCTAGGGTATTTGGGGTAGTTGCTAGGATATTCTGTATGATTGCTAGGATATGCAGATTCGTTCCTATGGCTTTTTAGGTGGTTACTAGTGTTTTATGAGTGGTTGCTAGGATGTTCTGAGAGGTTGCTAGGATGTTCTGCATGGTTGCAAGGGCATTATGCGTTAGACAGGTTGCTATACTTTACTAGGTAGTTGCTAGGGTATTCAATTTGACAGCTAGGATGCTCAGTGTGGTTAGGATGTTCAGAATGGTTGCTAGGGTATTTTGGGGAGGGGGTGCTAGGGTATTTTGTGGTTGCTAAGATGTGCAGATTGGTTGCTATGCTTTTCTAAGTAGTTGCTAAGGTATCATGTTTAGTGGTTTGGATGTTCAGAGTGGTTGTCAGGATGTTCAAAGTGGTTGCTGGGCTATTTGATTTGGTGGCTAAGATGGTCAGAGTAGTTGTTAGGATGTTCAGAGTGGTTGCTAGGGTATTCTGTGTTATTGTTAGGATGTGCAGATAGGTTGCCATGCTTTTCTAGATGGTTGCTATGGTATTTGGTTTGGTAGCTAGGATGCTCAGTGTGGTTGTTAGGATGTTTAAGGTGGTTGCTAGGGTATTTGGGGTGGTTTCTAGGGTATCTTGTTCGATTGCTAAGATGTGCAGATAGGTTGCTAGGCTATTCTAGGTAGTTGCTAGGGTATTCAGTGGCTTGGATGCTCAATTTGATTGTTAGGATGTTCAGAGTGGTTGCTAGGGTATTTGCATGAATTCCAGAATGTGCAGATAGGTTGCTATGGTATTTTCTAGGGTTTCTAGAGTATTTGGTTTGGTAGCTAGGATGCTCAGTGTGGTTGTTAGGATGTTCAGAGTGGTTGCTAAGGTATTTTGGATGATTGTTAGGATGTGCAGATAGGTTGCTTTGCTTTTCTGGATGGTTGCTAGGGTATTAAGTTTGGTGGCTTGGATGCTCAGTGTGGTTGTTAGGATGTTGAGTGGTTGCTAGGGTATTTTGGGCGGTTGCAAAAATATGCAGATTAGAATCTTGGTCTTCCAGTTTGTAAATCAGGTCTATGAACTCCTGAATTTGGGGCTGAATGTTGCTGATGCAGCGAGAGTGAGTGTGTGTTTGTTCAGGAAGTGATGTCATCAGTCCTCCAGCTTCAGCCTCTGGCCCGAGTGTCATGTTTACAGGCCTGATGAAAGCGTGTGTCGTGTCTGTGAATACTCCGCTGTGTGTGTTTTCGGGTTACTGTGTGTGTGTGTGTGAATGATCAGCATGTTGACAGACGTTATGGTGTATTTTAGCGCAGTATCTGCTGGTCTGAGGGCTCCGCCGGCTGCTAAAGGTCGGCTGTATCTCCGGCACACATGAAAGCGGCGCGCGTCAGACTGATCAACTGTATCCTGGGCTTTAGTTATTTGGGAGCAGCTGTGTTTGCCCTGATAACGCCGCGTATTTGAAATATTAATAAGCGCATGAAGCTCTGAAGAGCCCGCGGAGGCTTGCTGTGTTTATTTCAGGTGTCAGAGACCCGACGGGCGTTCAGACGCTTCACCCTCAGCTCATATTAGCAGACATTACTGTGTGTTACTGAGGAGGAATAAACCAGCAGGTCATCAGATGGGTTTAATATCTGCACTGCTGAATAACATTAGCCCTATAGTGACCTGCACACTTTGAAGGGCACCTGTTATGCTAAATTGTGTGTTAGCACAAGTATATCTAACCTCTGATGCTCAACATGAATTAACTGTGTTTGTTATAATCAGACTTGATGCAGAAGCACTTTGATTGACATTCTCCCTTTGTGCGTGTCATCAGAGGGGGAAAGCCCCGCCCACTAGCGCCCATCTCTATCTCATTAGCATAAACAGTAGCCCTGAGTAAGAAGCAGCCGTCTGTCCATTAGCCATTAGAGTGTTTGAGCTGCTGAAGATAATGTCAGCATAGACTAAGAGCATTATAGATGTGGAGTTCTAGATGAACAGAGACAGGAGCGACATAGACTGACAGAAGCATGAAGAACACACTCACACTGAAGCACACACACACACTTTGCCAGCACTCACAACACTAGTCCTGTTTTCAATATTCCCATTTTCTTATGCATTTGCATATGTAGCCACGCCCTCTTCTGAAAAAGAGCACAATCTTATTTGCATTTAAAGCGACAGTCATCACAATTAGGATCAAAACCTGAAATAAATAAATAAAATTAATAAAGAAGTAAATTACTTAAATAAATAAAAATATAATAAAATAAAATAAAAATATATAAAATAAACAAATAAAAATAAATACAAATTTAATAAAATTAAATTAAAAATAAACAAATAAATAAATAAAATAAAAATAAATAAAATAAACAAATAAAATGAATGAATAAATAAATAAATAAATAAATAAATAAGTAAATAAATAAATAAATAAATAAATAGGTGGCATGGTGGCCCAGTGGTAAGCAATTTGTCCTTACAGCAAGATATAAGCTGATATAAGCCTCGGCTGGGTCAGTTGGTGTTTCTGTGTGGAGTTTGCATGTTCTCTCTGTGTTGGCGTAGGTTTCCTCCGGGTGCTCCGGTTACACACATGCGCTATAGGGGAATTGATGAACTAAATTGGCTGTAGTGTATGAGTGTGTGTTTGTGTGAATGAGTGTGTATGGGTCAAAGTCTGAAAGGGTCAGTTTCAGAGTTGTGAAACATTATTTTGTAGTATTTATATATCTGTATTTGTTTTGCAAGGATATTATAACAAAATAACCTTGAGCACAACCAAATGGAAAAAAAGTTCTGAATAATTCCAAATTTATAAGACCGCAGAAAACTGAAAACATGTGATTATTAAATATGGAGCTGTGTTTAACTGTCCCAGACAGCAGCATCAGTGGAAACAGCGCTGGCTCTGCTGAGGCTCGTCTTACACACATTACTCTGTGGTTATAGAAAGTCTGCAGAATATGAAGAAATCAAAACAAACTCTTTATATGATACAGGAGAGAGTGGGGGCGTGTCTCTGAACAGCCAATCAGATGGCAAGACACAGGGGGTGGAGTCACATGAGCAGTTGAATTACATTAGGAGTCTTAAATGGTCAGATTCCTGCAGATTAGACCAGTTATTCACTGATACCACACAGAAAACCCTCCTGTTGCATAACAGATCTGTGCTCTAAACACCAGCGAGAGTCAAAATGACTACCGGTACAAAAGTATTCAAAACTGAACCTATTTCTGCTGCTGGGATGCTTTATAGTAGATTTACTGAAGGTCTACGTGAAAAGAGTTTATTAATAAATAAGTAAATTTAATTATTTAAACTTACTAAGTCTTAAAAAATAATTTAAATGATTTATTAATTATTTAAATAAAATTAATTTGCGTAATTTAACATTTTTTCACAAATATGATTTGTAAATGAATAATAAATGTATTTATGATGAATTCTCTATCATAACTGAATAATTTATTATTTAATATATTTTTAAAAAGTGTTTGCTATTTATTAATACGTATTAAAGTACTAATCAAATTAACTATATAAATATATATTATTATTGTTGTTAACTAAATACTCAATAAGTAAATTAATAAATAATAAAAATTGCAGTAGAATAATAATAATAATAATGTATTTATTATTAAACTCAAATAATTTACTCAGAATAAGTATAAATTACAAACTGTACACAAATTACTATTACTAAATATAAACAAAATAAAACAAAATAAAATAAGGTAATTAAATTAAATTAAATAATTAATTAAAAATAAAATCCATTAAAATCAAATCAATTAAAAATAATAAAATGTAATTAAATGAAAAATTAAATAAAAATTAAATTAAATTAAACTAAATTAAATTAAGTGGCATTATCCATCTGCTAATGATAATGGTATTTTGTGCTGAAACTTCACATACACACTCCTCATCTTCTATGAAGGGTCATAATTGGTCTCCTTTAAAAGAAATCAAATGTAACGTGAGGGCAGATAATTGTTCCTTCAGGTGTCTCTGTGCTGCTGATAACTGCAGGTAAAGTGCTGCTCTGCTGTGCTGAAATGATCCTGCTCCTGCCATTAATCCTGTGACGGATCTGCACGGTTACACAGTGGACTGAAGACTGAAGCTGCTGCTAATGGAAAAGTTTATTAGTGTGTGACAAACAGCCTCGTTTACTGAGACACACCATCACACACACACCACTTTCTGTATAACCAGCAGAACACACACAAATTGAAGAAAATATCTAAAGATTAGCTGTAAATATGGCATTATAACTTCATAAATGCTAAAATCTGACTATGAGTTAACTAAAACAAAAACACATTTTCATCACTTAAAATATGTTAAATCAAATAAATAAATAAATAAACAAAATAAATAAAATAAATAAATCAATCAAACAAACAAATCAAATAAATAAATATATTCAATGGATCAAATAAATCAAATAAATAAATGAATCAAATAAATTAATTAAGTAAAATAAATAAAATAAAATAAATAAAATAAATACATTTAATAAATCAAATAAATCAAATTAACAAACAAACCAAATAAATAAATAAAATAAATAAATAAATAGAATAAATAAAATAAACAAACAAATAAAATAAATCTAATAAATAAATAAAATAAATAAATAAAACAAATAAATAATCTGTGTGGAGTTTGCATGTTCTCTCTGTGTTGGCGTGGGTTTCCTCTGGGTGCTTCGGTTTCACACATGCGCTATAGGCGAATTGATTAACTAAATTAGCCGTAGTGTGTGTGTGTGTGTGTGAATAAGCGTGTATAGGTGTTTCCCAGTACTAGGTTGCAGCTGGAAGGGCATCCGCTGTGTAAAACATATGCTGTAATAATAGGCGGTTCATTCAGCTGTGGTGCCTCGCTGATTAATAAAGGGACTAAGCAGAAAAGAAAATGAAGGAATGAACTATTTCTAATAATAAAAATAAGATCAAAATGAATGCCCTAACATGAAGATGCAAATAAAACTGCCAAAACTGAATAGAGGAGAGTGCGTGAAGGACACTGAAGCTGGTCTCACAGCACAGATCAGCAGAGTCCTGATCTGGCCATTAAACTCTATGAGGAGCCGTCCAGCCAATCACAGGCCAGCGTTTATCAGAGCCATGACGGCGACCCTGATCAAAAGCTGGAGGAATGAATCAAAGAGACACAAACTGAAGAGCAAACTGCAGGAAGATCCATCAGAGGAACAGAGGAGCGTGAATCACACACACACCTAAACTAAAACACAACCACAAACACTAGACAGACACTCACAAACACACTCAAACAGTCACTGACCAGTGGGCACCCAGGGGTCTGTGGAGGGCTTCTGTCTGCTGTTGATTTGCTCCCAGTCGAAGTCATCGTCTTTCCCTTGACTGAAGCCGCAGTCTGTGTACGATTTCTCCAGCAGACACTCATCTGTGCGGGACACACACACACACACACAAAGACATCAGTACAGATGAAGATGATGATCAAACAGCGGTGTGTGTGTGTAACAAAGATACTCTGAAGAGAAAACTTTACACTGAATTCTGAAGCTAAAACACACACACACACACACACACACACACACACACACACACACACACACACACACACACACACACACAAGCATAGACACCAGTGTACTCATGACAAAGATCATATAGTGGTTGGTGTGTGTGTGTGTGTGTGTGTAACAGTGAAATAAAAACTTTGAAACTGAAAAATAAAACACACACGCACGCACGCACGCACGCACGCACGCACGCACGCACGCACGCACGCACGCACACACACACACACACACACACACACACACACACACACACATTTCTGTGTGGAAAAAGCATTTCCTCTACCATTTCTGAATAATAAATTAATAAAAGTTGATTATTTTATAGATTTTAAAAGGACACAGAACAGCTCAAAATTTATATTTACATATTTATGTATTATAATTTTGCATATTTACACTATATTACAATATATACACTCACCGGCCACTTTATTAGGTACACCTGTTTAACTGCTGGTTAACATAAATGTTTAATCAGCCAATCACAGGGCAGCAGCTCACTGCATTTCGGCATGTAGACATGGTCAAGAGGATCTGCTGCAGTTCAGAGCGAGCATCAGAATGGGGAAGAAAGGGGATTTAAGAGACTTTGAACGTGGGGTGGTTGTTGCTGCCAGTTCTGAAGGCAAAAGTGGTCCAACCCAATGCTAAGGTGTACCTAATTAAGTGGCCAGTGAGTGTATATATAAATTCTGGCATGCATATAAATGCTTTATGTAAATGTATATATTATATATATGAAAATGTCTACATAATCAACATGCATTTAAATACCAGCTAATCACAATGTTACAGGATTTACAGGAGTTTTCCAAATCAATCTAATCGCTCATCATTGCACTGATAATGATCATTTGAACAGGTAATACTAATCGTCAGAAAACTCCAGCATGGTTTAGCAGGTATGTCAGATCTGTTTTGTGAACGCTCGGCTCTCAGCGGGAGCTTCTGCTAATATCAACACGCTGGAAGGCAGAATCACACGTCTCATGTTTTACGCAAATAAATCTCTCTTTTTAAAGCAGTGGAGAATCCGAGCAGGAATACGAGCGTCTGAGTTTATTTCGGGGTCTTTGACAAGTGTGTGACGCTGAGCTCGTCTCTCACAGCGCGCTTTTATTTTGACATCTCCGGCTTCCAGACGCTGCGTGTTTTACATGATCGACTACATCTGATGCTGTAATAAATAACTAGGGTGGATTTTTTCTGGCAGGCTGGATGTGAAGACTCTCACTGAGTGTTTTTCTGCACTATAAAGTCTGCAACACTGAAGTCGAGGGTTCGACTCCCGCTGAGCAAACATGGCTCCGACACGCCTGACAAATCAAAACACACCAACATCATCAAGCCTTTCTGTTCAGATCTCTGCTGGCCAAAAGAAAGAAGAGCAGGCTGTGTTGTCTGAAAGCGCCTGTAATCTCACCTGGGGCTCCTCTAGAAGCCGTCAGACGGAGCTGTCAGGATTCTAATACACCCCCAATATCAGAATCAAGCACTGAAGTTAACTTCTGCATTATTTCTTTCTTACTCATTTTCATTTGCTGCTTTTAAAGATCGACTTCTTTATTGTAATTCTACATTAATTATGAAATCAATTAATATATATTTGATTCAGAGCATTAACTGATTAAAGCAATTGTAAGTTTTATTTTGCTTTAAAAATGTTTTACTTATTAATTTCATCTAAACTCCCTGACAAAAGTCTTGTGGTGGATCTCGCATAATAACTGGTCTTCTAGTTGATGATGTGTGAAAGTGTCAGAAGGTGGATTTCTCTGCTGGATCATCTGCTGATCTGCATCCCAATCATCACCAATACTGCAGAAGACCTACTGGAACCAGCATGGACACAAGATTCTCACAGAAATCAGTCAAGTTTGGTGAAGGAGACATCATGGTTTGGGGTCATTCAGTATGGGGGCGTGTGAGAGATCTGCAACATCAACAGCCTGAGGTATCAAGACATCTGTGCTGCCCATTACATTACAAACCACAGGAGAGGGACAATTCTCCAGCAGGATAGCGCTCCTGCTCATACTTCAGCCTCCACATCAAAACTCCTGAAGGTCAAGCCGCTCCAGGATTGGCCAGCCCAGTCACCAGACATCAACATTATTGAGCTGATGAAGGAGGAGGTGTTGAAGATGAACACAAAGACTCTTGATGAACTCTGGGATCCTGCTGAAGCTTTCTTCTTTTTTAATTCCAGATGACTTTATGAATCAGTGATGTGAGTCATGTCAGAGATGTATGGATGCAGTCCTCCAAGCTCATGATGGAGTCAGACACAATATTCATTCTGTCTCCACTGCAGCAGGACTTTATATTCTATACTGGACATTATTGAAGGTTCAGTGATGACACTTTAGTCTGAGCAGAGTCAGAGCGCACTGTCCTCATCAAATCAGTCAACATCAAGACATGATCAGATTTATTGAGCTCAAATCAGCAAAATCTAGAGGCCTTCACCTTTCATAGAGACACTTCTGACACCAAATCAGCAACTAGAACAGCAGTTATTATTTGTGTTCCTAAAACTCAGATAGGTCATAAGCCTTTTGTCAGGTAGTGTATATGTGAAACTTTATAAGCAGTTCTAGAATAAATTAATATGTATTTGTTGCACACATTTAATCAATTAAAGAGAAGTAAATTTTTGAATTTAAAAATGTATAAGTGATTTTAAGACCATTATTATTATATCATTAACTATTGAAATTGTTGAGAAATTAATAAATCAGCACTTATTAGTTTCACACAATTGAATTAATTAAAAAGGAAACAAAAGCTAACTTGCACTTTTTGGTAACACTTTATTTTAAGTGTCCCTAACTACTATGTACTTACATCAAAAATAAATACAATGTGCTTACTGTGTTTATAATGTATTTGAGAACACTTGTGGTGCTTTTGAGTTGGAATAGAGGTTGGTTTATGAACAGGTTTGGTGGCATGAGTAGGTTTAAGGGTGGGTTAAGGTGTAAGGAATGGTCAACAGTGTATTTACAAATGCAATTACAAACGTTAACTACAGATGTAATTACATACATGTATTTAATCAAGCATAAGTACACAGTAAATGCATGTATTTACACAATAAGTACATTGTAACAAACTATTAATTCCTATGTAAGTACATATTAGTTAAGGCCACTCAATATAAAGTGGGACCCACTTTTTTTATAAAAACATGTGATTTTAAGCCCTTTTTTTATTTTTAGCTTTAGCTTTTGTATATCATTACAACTAAACTAGAAGCACATATTTATTTAAATTATTTTGTCATAGATATACATGTTGCACATAATTAAAAGATAATTAATACATATTATATAATAATACAAATATTTAAATTATTTCCTCATTTAAGCAAAAATGAAAAGTAATTAAATATTATTTTAGTAAGATTTATAATATGCAAAAATTAAAGTGTGCAGATATTTTAATCGTCACTAAAGCAAGTGCCTCAAACTGCCGGCCTGCGGGATATTTACAGCCTGCCCTCGTCCTCTCTCCGGCCAGCAACTGCCATCAAACTGCCCTTATATGAATGATCAGTCACTGAAATGGCCCTCCGCCAATTTGAGTTTGAGACCCCTGCTTTAAAGCAAGTCTTTATTAATGATATTTTACATTAAACTGTTGTGAAAAAGCACAGAAAGTGGTCTCAAGTCGTTCTAGAGATAATAAAGTGAAGCGTGACCTGCACGTGTTTGCGCAAGACTCGCACTTTATCATAACACTTTAATATTTGTCTACACAAATCTCTCAGCGTGCTGTCCAAACAGAGTCTGAATGAGCTGCTGTGTGCAAACCGTCCCAGAATGCAGCGCTGCCAGACCCTGAGTCCAGACAAGTGTGTGTGTGTGTGTGTGTGTGTGTGTGTGTGTGTGTGTGTGTGTGTGTGTATTAACTTAGCAAACAGACACTATAGCCTGTAAAATCCAGCGCTGGATGCTGAACTCTGATAATAAACATGTTTTAACTGATGCTTGATGCTCAACACATCTGACTTGCCATGAAAGAGCGGCGATCGATGCTTTATTCTCTGCTCTGCTAACACAAAGATGAATATTTGAGCAGAAATCTGCCTTTTAACTCCAGACTCGAGCTGCATTTTTAAACGTAAGATCCAAACGCATGAGCGAAGTACAGCAGTTCAGCTCAGTGTTGTATTTTTAATGTGTGCTGCTGATGAAAATACTGTACAAAACACTGGATGCTCACCATTACTAATGCAGGGGAAATATGCCAGTTATGCGCTTCACACAGCTTCAACACAGCTTGCAGATTATTTGTTTATTATTAATATCAATCTCCATATTAAAAGGGTTTTTGAGGGTCGAACTAACAAAAGGTACTTTGAAGGTGCATTCACTCCTAATTAATGACTTTTATTAACAGAAATTCATGAAAAAAATGTAATATTAAACTAATATTGATGTTTATAAACCTTGACTGAAATCCTGATTTTTTAATGACAAATCAAGGTTAATACAGATCATCAAATGAACTTCAGACCAATATATATATATATATATATATTTATATATACACACACATAAAATTGTTCAGGTTTTCATTTTCAATGCTTGTCATTTTAACTTAAACTGTAATAGAATAAAATATGATATAATAAATACTGCAGGACACAATGCAGAATAATATGATAGGTATATTTATCATATTAAACACATCAAATAATGTGTGATGACACAATGCATGACAATTAGGGGTGTAAAGCATCACGGTCCATCCATGATTTATACGGATCACAACCCACGATTCAGATCACGAGTGGCCCACGGATTAATACTTTCTTTTTTACTTTAGATTAATCCTAAATGTGTAATGATCACAGTAAGGCTGCACGATTAATCGAAAAAAGATCACGATCTCGATTTGACCCTACACACGATCTTAATTCTGCTTTTCTATTTTGAAGGTCAGGAGAGAAGCTTAAAGGAAGTCTTCACAGAAACATGAACACCTTCAGATGGGGTAAAAGTGTCACATGCTGTATTTATAAGGTATAATTCACCCAGAAATCACATTTCTGTCTAAATGTAATGATGCATTCGCAGCTGCGAAATCACGAGGCAATTGTGATCTGTTAGTTTACTACAGAGAATGCGTGTGTGCACTCCAATCACGTCTACTTTAGTGAACAGAACCTGCATAGGCTGTGAATAACAGGTAATAAAGTTGTAAATAACGTTTAGTTTGTAGCACAGAGCGATTGTTTAAGAGCTGCGCTGAAAGAATGATTTGCATGTGTTTTGTTCCTCAAAGTGACGGCAGCCATCAGCCACACTGGGAAGTGAAAGTGAAGCTGGGTTTACACCAAATTCTGTGCCTCTAGTAGGCGCTGTTCTCACTGTTTGGCTTGAACTCACAAACATCATTTAAAAATCAGAACACATTTTACAGTTATGATTACGACAAGCGTTGCATATGTTTCTTTCAGTGTTGTGCATGAAAATAAATGTTTACTGTGTCAGGATAACAACCCTAGCCTATATAATGTGAATATAGTGCAGGAGGGAATCTGCTAATGACAAAAGTCTCATTTTACCAGTGAAAACAAACAATCTAATAATGTTGTCAATGACAGATGAAAAGCACATGTCTTAAACATAATAAATCAACTTTATAATCATGAATAGTTGTATTCTGATGTCTTCATTTTACTGTCAATTAACAAACAGGGCAGATTAAAAGTCTATCCAACTCCATTATATTGACCATACAAAAATGTAAATTAACCAACAGTAGAGCTACACACAGGCCTAATATTATTAGTGTTGTTTTACTATATGTTTGAGAATTAACATTAATAATAGGCTAATCATATTAATCTTTACATTTACAAAATTGTGAGAAAATTCTGATCTTGATTTTAAGCTAATAAAAAATGAAGAAAATTGCCACAATCGTGCAGCTCTACCGCCAATTTACCCAGCAGATGTGTTACAGAGCCCATCCAGCTGCAACCCAGTAAAGGGGAATCACCCATACACTCATTCACACACTACGGCCATTTTAGTTCATCAGTTTCCATTTAGTTTATCAATTTTATAGCGCATGTGTTTGGACTGTGGGGGAAACTGGAGCGTCCGGAGGAAACCCACACCAACACGGGGAGAACATGCAAACTGAAAAGCCAACTGATCCAGTTGGGACTCAAACCAGCGACCTTCTTGCTGTTGGGCCACAGTGCTAACCACCTAGTTACACACATTCCAATCAGCCAATCAGAATTAAGGGATTTAGGTTAGCTGCACTTCTACATGAGTGTTCTCCAACTATTATTCTCCTGTGATTTAGAGAATAATCTACAGTTCTGCTTTGGTTCAGTGGTCGGGAACAGGTGTGGAATACAGATATGATGATCCAGGATCAACATAGATGTTAATTCAGGAAACAACATAGAAGGCAAAATCATGACGTGTGGATGATCGTGTCATTATTCAGTGATGTTGCTGCTTTGTCACCATTCATCCATACGTTATAAAGCTCTTCTCTTACGCAGGACGACAGCAGCTGACTTTACACAGTGATTCAGACAGGAAACAGCGAGAGGAATGAGAATCAGCGGCGGAGATCCAGTCAGTGATGCAGTTATAGCTGTGAAACCTGAAAACGAGCATGGCTTCTGCTTAATAATGAAGAAGAGGAGCACTGAATCAGGCCTGAACCCCTCACACACACACACACACACACACACACACACACACACACACACACACACACACACACACACACACACACACACACACACACACACACACAGGCCCACAGTGAGCTTTAACGAGCTGCTAGACTCTAATGGCTGTTAATTGACAGCAGAAGCTGAAGATCAAAGGCTGAGAGCTGATCAGAGCAGCAGATTAATAATCCACTGACGAACACCTGACCTACAGCACTGTGTGTGTGTGTGTGTGTGTGTGTGTGTGTGTGTGTGTGTGTGTGTGTGTGTGTGTGTGTGTGTGTGTCTGTGTGTGTGTGTGTAAAAGAGAGAGAGAAAAGAGAAATGTGGATGTGTGTCTGCAAGACTGAGTGTGTAAGTATGTGCACAAATGTCTGTGTGTGTGTTTGTGTGAGTGTGTGAATGTGTGTGTGTGTGTGTGTATGTGACAGTGAATGTGTGTGTGCTGATATCTGTGCAAAAGTGTGTGCAAGCAAGTCTGAGTGTGTGTGTGTGTGTGTGTGTGTGTGTGTGTGTGTTCCACAGTGGCTGTGTGTATATGCTCCATCAGGTGTATGTGTGTGTGTCTGTGAGAGAGAGTGTATGTGTGTGTGTAAGTCAGTGTGTGAGCATGCGTGTGTGCATGGGTGTATGTGCACATGTCCGTATGTGAAAGTTTCTGTACAAGTGTGTGTAAGAGAGTGACCGTGTGTGTGTGTGTGTGTGTGTGTGTGTGTGTGTGTGTGTATGTGTGTGTATCAAGATCTGCGCAAAAGTTTCTAAGCAAGTCTGAGTGTGTGAGAGAGACTGAGTGGGAGAGTATGTGTGTATGCACAATCAAGTGTGTGTGTGTGTGTGTGTGTGTGTGTGTGTGTGTGTGTGTGTGTGTGTGTGTGTGTTTGAGAGAGAGAGAGAAAGAAAGTGTGTGTATGTGTGTGAGAGAGAGAGAGAGAGAGAGAGAGAGAGAAAGTGTGTGTGTGTGTGGTCGATCACAGGTTTACTAAGAGGGTCACTGAACTAAACCTTCCACACATGATTGACCTCCTCATGAGCTTCAGAAACACACACACACACACACACACACACACACACACACACACACACACACACACACACACACACACACACACACACACACACACACACACACACACACACACACACACACACACACACACACACACACACACACACACAACATTATTCCCAGCACACTAATAAATGCCCAATCTGAATGTCTGTTGCTCTATAGGAGCGCTCCAGAACACACACACAACAGCGCAGAGATGCAGAATCATCTAAACATCAGACACACACGATCCAGAACACAAATAACAAACGGCTGATCAGCCTCTCACTGCAGGCGTTCATATATTCAATACTTCACTAAACATATTAACTGAAGCAGAAATATTGAACCATCCAGAAATAATATTCAGATATTAAACCAATAAAGCACTGAATAAATGAATAATAGTCAAATAAAACAAATCCAGCAAAATCAATGAGCACTCCAGCAACTGTGTGTTACTTCAGCAGGTCCCCGTCAGGTGAGCATTGAACAGTGTGTGTGTGTGTGTGTGTGTGTGTGTGTGTGTGTGTGTGTGTGTGTGTGTGTGTGTGTGTGTGTGTGTGTGTGTGTGTGTGTGAGTCTGCAGTGTGATTTCCCTGAAGAGGTTTACTGGTGAACAGATGTTTTACTGCCGCTCCTGAATGCAGAGCAGCGCTTCATTGTGTTCACTCTATATTCACAAATGAGGGAATCGATTCCTCCCAGGTGATTCTTCCAAATCTGAATGACCAGTGCTGAAGATTATCTATTAGCAATTACAGCTAACTATCAGGAGAGCACCGCTGGACAACATTAGCATTGATCCACAGCGCTCTTCTCCAGCGCATCACTTATCCAGCAATGAGGCCGTCCAGAACACTCCATTAATCAGCGCACACACACACACACACACACACACACACACACACACACTAAATAAAGCACAGCAGCACAATTACCCAGAAAACAACACATCCTGCAGTTCAACACAATCACCAGCCTGACTCCAGCTTAACAAGCACAATGCAGACTGTAGATCTTCTGGACTGAACTCCTTAGCAACCTCCTAACAACCACACAAATTACCTTAGCAACCTCTTAACAACCACACAGAACTCTTTAACAACCTCATAGTAACCACCTACAACATTGCCACATCTTAGTAATAATAACCCAGAACGCATCGTCAACCTCCTATCAACCACCCAGAACTGCTTAGCAACCTTCTAACAATTCAAAAGCCTTTAGGAATCTTGTAGCAACCACCCAAAACACATTAGCATCATCCTAACAACCAGCTGTAACTCCTTAGCAACCTCCAAGCAACCACACAGATCAACCTTAGCAACCTCCTAACAACAACCCCAGAACACCTTAGCAATCTTGTAGCAACCACCCACAACAACTTAACAACCTTTTGATAACCACCCAGAACACATTAGCAACCTCCTAACAACCACTAATAACTCCTTAGCAACCTTTAAGCAACCACACAGATCACCTTATCAACCCCCTAACCACTCAAAGCACCTTACCAACCACCCTGAACAAATTGGTAACCACTTAGCAACAACCAAGAGCACATTAGCAACCTCCTAACAACCACCACTTTTAACTCCTTAGCAACCAAGCAACCACAAAGATTACCTTAGAAACCTCCTAAAAGCCCAGAACACCTTGCCAACCTTGTAGCAACAACCTACAATAACGTAGTAACCTCTTAGCAACCAACCAGAACACATTGGCTACTGCCTAACTACTACTTTTAACTCCTTAGAAACTGCTTAGCAACCACACAGACCACGTTAGCAAGTTCCTAAAACCCAGAAAACCTCCTAAGAACTACCCAGAACTCATTAAAAACCTCTAAGCAACCACATAGATCACCTTAGCAACCTCTTAACAACAACAACCCCAGAAAACACTTAGTAACCACCCAGAACACATTAGCAAGCGTCTAATAACCACACAGACCACTTTAGTACTTAGTAACCATCCAGAACAATTAGGTAACCTCTTAGCAACCAACCGGACCACCTTAGCAACCACACAGACCACCTTAGCAACCGTCCAATAACCACACAGACCACTTTAGAACTTAGTCACCATCCAGAGCAATTAGTTTACCTCATAGCAACCAACCGGACCACCTTAGCAAACACATAGACCACCTTAGCAACTGTCCAATAACCATACAGACCACTTTAGTACTTGGTAACCATCCAGAACAATTAGGTAACCTCATAGCAACCAACCCGACCACCTTAACAACCACAAAGTAACCACACAGACCACCTTAGCAACCTCCCAATAGCCAAACAGAGCACTTTAGTACTTAGTAACCATTCAGAACAATTAGGCAACCTCATAGCAACCACACAGACCACCTTTGCCACCATCCAATTACCACACAGAGCAATTAGTATTTAGTAACCATCCAAAACACTTAGGTAACCTCATAGCAACCAACCGGACCACCTTAACAACGTCTTAGCTACCACTCGGCATATTAGCAACTTTTTTGAAACCACCTACCCCACCTAAGAAACCCACCAGCAATCTCCTGGCAACCACACAGACCACACAAGTTACCACCCAGAACACCTTAGCAACCTCTTAGCAGCCACCCAGACCACATTAGAAACCTCCCAGCAACATGCAGACCACCATTGAAGCCAACTAGCAATCTCCTAACAACCACACAGACTACATTAGCAACATCCTGGAAATATATTTATGATCTATTAAAAACTGACATAAACTACACATTTATTCAAAATATATAGACAATTCTTAATTATGAATAGAATTATGACCTTTTACACACTTATTTAACATCATAAATGATCAAATAAATCACAAGTAAACAACTAGACTGGCCTTGAAGCTGCTCTCACACATCTGATTATTGGGCATGGCCATGAAAACTGGAGTCGAACACTTCAGACTGAACACTTCACACTAAAGCACAGACGGATCATCAAACTCCATTTCTGGAGAATTCAGAATGTTTGATCTGCACACACACACACACACACACACACACACACACACACACACACACACACAGACTGACTGACTGAAATAGTGCAGTGAAATGTAAAGCCTACACACTCCTCCCTCATTGTGTGAAAATAGCGCTGTGTGTTGGCTGCTGTTGGTCTGCCAGTGGGTGTTCGCTGCTGACTCTGGATCACTGTGTGTGTGTGATCTGTAAACGGATCAGAACAAGACCTCATGCTACTCACAGGAACCACAGACTGCATTATATCACACACACACACACACGTTTTAAAAGCTAATGCATGCAGGACATTTTCAGTGCTGAAGTCTATTGCTGTAGATTTGTTTGGTAACTTTATTTGAAGTCACAATTGACAGTATCGGCAACACTACAACAGCACTGTGTATGATTAGAATGCAGAACACGCTTGATCATTCTTTATAACTGCTAGTGAACAGTTCATCTCACAGTAATAGGCAGATAATAAGACAGTTAACAGCATCCATTTGTGACCTAAACTAAAGTGTTCCCATTTGTTGTTATATTTTATTTTCCATTTTAGTCACAAAAACAAGTATGACTCATTTTGGGTTACATTCAACACATGAGCGAAGTAATTTCTAACAAAAGTTTGGGTTGCAAATCACAACCCGGCATGCTGGGATAAACATAAAAACCTCACTAACTTTCAACTTACACAAACCCAATGCTAGGTACACGTCCCTTTTTAACTCAGTGCTGGGTTGCAAAAAAATAACCCAAATTGGGTTGTTTTTAACCCAGTGTTGTTGTTTTTTACATTTACATTTGTTATGCATCATGCAAACATTTTATTTCATGTTCAAAAATGTAAACTATAAAAATTGCAATAATAATAATAATAATAATCATAATAATAATAATAAATAAATAAATAATAATAATAATAATAATAATAATAATAATATAAGAAATTAATATAAATAATAATAATTTATTAATAATAATAATAATAATTTAATATAAAAATATTAAAATGAACATCTATGGTTGTTTTAACATTGTTGCAATATCATTTTGAAAAAAGTATAAACTTTATCATTTAAAAAAACTATAAAAAATAAATATATATATAACAATTAAAATAATTATAGCACCTCACATATGCAAATAAATAATAGATCAGATGTTGAAAAATTATGAGCTTACTAATTAAAATGTAATGTCAATTTTTTCCGAATTTAGTAAAATATAATTATTTGTTTTATAATTATAATATAATAATCTTCTTTTAGTCCCTATATTAATCAGGTCACCACAGCGGAATGAAAAACCTTATTGTAAAGTGTTACCAATAAATGTATTAATTTTTAATATTTCTAATATAATATTTATAAATATTTCAATATAGACTTTAAAATAAAAAATTGTATGTGATATTGAAAGTGAAAGTTTGTATAAAGTGTTTGAGATGTCAGCAAACTGAATAAAGAGTGTCTCTGCACCTCTGCAACACAAACACACACACAGAGAAGCCCAAACAAATCAACACACACCACCAACGCGCCGCCCAGCGCGAGGCGTGATGGATGTTTATTTTAGTGTGGACTGATTCAGTTCTCGGCAGCCGCTCGATATCAAGACACACAGATGATTTATTCCTGGCCTGTTCTCATTGCATTAGCCGGAGGAGACGCCGCTTTCCCTGACCTTCCTCCCTGAACATACACACACTCACCTCCCCTCCCACCTGAGGCAGTGAGACCTTCCATCAAAGCCCCGCCTACTAGAGCCAAACAGGCGGCGGAGCAAACCAAAGCCAGTGCCGGGGGGAGCTGTTTCTATTCCCGCTCTCTGAATTATTAGGCCCAATTTGTCCAAAGTAGGCAGTTACTGGCATTTACAGTAGGATTACTGCTCTAAAATAAGAAAAAACAACATTGAATGCAGTATATTTTATTTTAAGACACATTTAAAGTACACTATATTGATTTTGTCAGCTCACATTGCTAGTTTTGTGGGGACAATTCATCTCATTAAGAATGAACTAAATAGTTTGCCCTTGTGATTTAAATCTGATTTGAAATCTGCAAATGCACTTTCTGTTTGTTTTGAGTTCTCAGATTAGCCTGAGGTATTGGGCAGGGCTATTATACTGGACGCTCCTGTTCTGCTGGAGATACTGATGCCCTAAAACTCAATTAAATACTAGTCATAAAACACTATACCATAGAAACAGTATAACAGCAAACTTTAGCCCAATTTGTCCAAAGCGAAGCCTCAGAGGAATAAACGGCGCTCCAGAAAACTCGTTTGATCTCTGAATCAGGAAGGTAAACAACGGCACTAATGAGCTTTCTAGTGTTCACCAGGAAAAACCCGGCTAAAGTTTGAGGTAAGAAAGTTGTGAGGGGCTTCAAACGAGAGCGCTGTTCTCTCAATTATTCAGCACAAACATTTTAATTACTTTTAATCATTTTAATTTCCTTTCATTATGCAAGACAAACATCCAGAGCTGTTTGAGGACGTAATTCTGGATTCGCTTTAAAACACGCATGTCTTCTATAATTAAGGGAACTAGATCAAGTGTACTAGAAGATGATTAACAACAGACATAACTCATCTTGAGAATATGCACGACATGTACGCTGTAGGCAACACAGTGGTTAGCACTGTCGCCTCACAGCTAGAAAGTCGCTGGTTCAAGTCCCGGCTGGGTTATATTTCTGTGTGGAGTTTGCATGTTCTCCCCGTGTTGGCGTGGGTTTCCTCCGGGTGCTTGGTTCCCCCACAACCCAAACACGTGCTAGAGGAATTGATCAAATTAATTAGCCGTAGTGTGTGTGTGTGTGTGTGTGTGTGTTAGTGTTTCCCAGTACTGTGTTGCGGCTGAATTTGCATCCGCTGTTGTGTAAAACAAATGATGGAATAGTTGGCGGTTCATTCCACTGTGGCGACCTCTGATAAATAAGGGACTAAAAGAAAATTAATAAATGAATCCTCTTAATTTAAAGGTCCCAAAAGCTCTTTTTTTTTTTTGATATTTACCAATTCAAGATTTTTGTGTGCAAAAAAAAATGTCAACTCTCCAAATGCACCTCCTGCTTCAGATCTGGACACCATACTGGGCAAACATTACTCTGCTCTTTCTGATTGAGTTCCCATCCCCAACTCCCAGAGTTTTGTTTTGTTTTATGCTTAAAATTCTCAGTGTATTTGCTTATTGTAACTTGTTTACGTTGCCTTTTTCGTATATTTTTGTAATGTGTTTTACAATGTATAAATAAAACATTATATAAAAACATAAAATTGCAGAAACTTTAGTTTAAAAAGTGCTTTTTTCATGTAAATGTTTTGTTTATAATAATAGCAGTAAATGTTTACAGTCTGAAAAGCAACAGGAGATGTGTTCTGTTTCAATAGGAGACTTGTATTTCCTTAAGTAAAAGCAGAAATATTCCAGAAATGTAGAGAGTGAATAATAAACGCAGATCTGGCTGTGAATCAGAGGATCATCACGGAGGTCTGGATCTGCAGTTGTTTTTGGCAGGAGTTCAGCAGCGGCACATTATACTCCTGCATAGTTTCACTCTTACGGGAGATCTCAAACATGCTCTCCACCACATCAGAGGCAAAATACAGATACAACACACACCGATACATGCAGACAGAAATAACAATTCAATTTATACATGTACACTATAACTGCAGGTTAATTATGCTTATATATGCTGCTTTGAAACAATGAGTATTGTGAAATACATATAAACTTCAAGCTCTATTTGAAAAAGCTCCAGGATTACACTCGTTTTCCATAATCAAGCAGTCTTATCTTCACCGTCACAGACTCTATCAAACAAGTGTCCAGGCAGAATGAATTGAAGGCCGCTCATTACACTGCTGGTGGAGTGTGTGTTAATTGCTGCTCCTGCTTTTGTTCTCCAGCGTCTGCAGATCTGACCTCAGGACGTCCCGTGACCCGATTATCCTCTGAGGAGAGGAGATGATGTGCTGCGAGTAGCCATCTGCTTTCACAGGACATATTTAATACAATTCTGCTCATGGTCTCGCTCTTCAATCAGCACGTTAAGCTTCGGGCTACAGTTGGGCTATTTGGGGGGGATTAAGGAGGGATTTATGGAAAAGAAGCTGTTTTCTCTGAAATATCATTATGGATGAAGAGCTGTCGTGTAAACTGACTTTATGAAGTTTAGATTCGCTCTGTTTTATCCAATTATACTCGATATAGCAGTTATGAGACTGGCGGCCTTCATTCACTGATCTAAACCATAACCCTAACATAATAATCAATATAAACACAGTATAGAATACAATATTCACTCATTCATTTTTCTTTTTAGCTTTGTCCCTATATTAATCAGGGGTCGCCACATCGGAATGAACCGCCAACTTATCAAGCATATGTTTTACACAGCGGAGGCCCTTCCAGCTGCAACCCATCACTGGGAAACACCCATGCACACTCATTCACATACACACACTCATACACTACGGCCAGTTTGGTTGATAATTTCCCCTATAGCGCATGGGTTTGGACTGTGGGGGAAACCGGAGCACCCGGAAGAAACCCACACCAACACGGGGAGAACATGCAAACTCCACACACAAACACCAACTGACCAAGCTGAGGCTCGAACCAGTGACCATGTTTAGCAATGAAGAGACCTTAGAAACAACATAGCAACCACCCAGGTTAGCAACCACCACACCTTAGCAACAACAAACAATCTTGAAATCACCAAAACAACTATCGACTTTCTTAAAGCTACCCCAGAAATCATTTAGGACACCTTAGCAACTACCTAGCAACTATCCAGAAACACCTCACCAATAACAAATGATTACCTTACTGAAGCTTCCAAAGTGTCCATTTATGACACCTTAGCAACTAACACCCAAGAACACCTTAGCAACCAATAAACACACAGAATTACTTACTTCCTTCTTACAACTACCTAAGCAACCATTTAGGACACCTTAGCAACCAAACAAATAATATTAACAACACCCAAAACAATTACTATCTTACCATTTTGGACAACTTAGAAACTACCTAGCAACCACCTAGAAACAAATTAGCCACCAAAAAACACACAAAACAACCTACCTTATTGAAGCTACCAAAGTGACCATTTATGATAACTTGGCAACTAACAAGCAACCACCCAGGAACACCTTAGCAACCAATAGACACACAGAACAACTTAATATGTTTTTATGCTACCCAAGTATCATAGCAACCATTTACCCCCTTGTAACCACCATCTAACACATAAGCAGCCAAAAAACAAAACAAAACGGAACAACTTACTACCCTATTAAAAGTACCCAAGCAACCATTTAGGACACCTTAGCAACCAAAAAACCCAACTTACTACATTACCATTTAGAACACCTTAGAACTACATAGCAACCACCACATAAGAGCTTAGCAACCAATAAACAAAAACAGAACAACTTACTACCTTATTGAAGCTTCCAAAGTAACCATATGACACATTAGCAACTTACTAGCAACCACCAAAGAACACCTTAGCAAGGAACTTGCTACCATTTCGATGCTTCCCAAGCACCTAAGCAACCATTTACAGCACCTTAGCAACCACCTAGTAGCAACCAAAAAAACAACAACAACAGAACAATTTACTAATTCCTTTTAAGCTAACTTAGCAACCACTTTTAACACCTTAGCAACCATTCAAGCCCCTTAGCAACCTTCTTACACTTTACAGGTAGGATGTTTGAGAATGACAGATCCTTGAGGTTGCATCTAGAAAAGCAGCGGCCCAAGCACAGCGCCCTGAGGCACTCCAGGAGAATAAATTTTAAATGGCGCACAATAAAACACACACACACATCCATTAAAAATGTATTTTATTTTCTACTATTATATATTTATGGAGTGGATTTCTTTTAAAAAATAATCCTTCATCCAAAAAATGAGGAATCCGTCTACCTCAGTATTCCGCTTAGTGTTTTGATGCCCAAGGTCGAGAATTAACTTAGCACACACACTGAAAGTGAGTTCCAAATCAAACACACTGGTTTGTCACGGCCGTTCTCAAGCTGCGTTTCGTTTACCACAGTAATATTTACAGAGTCTGCTCAAACATCCTCACTCGACCCACAGCGCATCACCTTTCTTTAATATTCAAGGTTTTCAGAGGATCAGAATAATGCAAATTCCAGCCGAAGCCCGGACAATATCTGTGATCCACGCCGGCAGCTCCGAACATTCCTGAGAGAATCCAGCACAGCGGGAGACGTCTTCAAAAGATCCCCAGAACATCAGCAGTTCTCCAGATTCTGGCGTGAGGAGCCGTTAGCGCTGCTTTACTGCGGTGATTACAGCTTCAGACACATTCAGCTCCTCAACACGACTTCACTAATCACTCTACAAAGCACATCTCATTAGCAGATCAAAGACATGCAGATTAGGTTTACGTCACTATTGCAGTTACATACTGATACTGAACAGCTTTTTGTGGTCACATTTGATAGATTAAAGGGCAGCTATTATGCAGAAATCACTTTCATGAGGGGTTTAACCCCATGTTGAGTGTGTCAGCAGTGTGTGAGGATCTACAGCAGCTCAACATGAACTGTGTTTGTTCTAATCAGACTTGAAGAATGAAACACTGTGATTGACATTCTCTCTTTGTACGTGTCTTTAGAGGGGGAAAGCCCCGCCCACTAGTGCCCATCTCTCCATCTCATTAGCATAAACAGCAGCCCTGAGTGAGAAGCAGCCGTCTGTCCATTAGCCATTAGAGTGTTTGACCTGCTGAAGATGATGTCAGCATAGACTAAGAGGATTATAGATGTGGAGTTCTAGATGAACAGCGACAGCAGCGACAAAGACTGACAGAAGCATCAAGCACACACTGAAGCACACCTGACCAGCACTGACAACACACACACACTGCTGTTTTACATCTGTCACTATGCTGATGCATATGCATCTGTAGCTCCGCCTTCTTCTGAAAAAGAGCACAATCTCATTTGGATTTAAAGCGACAGTCACCAAAACACCACAATTAGGATCAAAGCAGCCTATATATATATATATAACAGCTATACATATAATTACTAATCCAACAATATTAGGTTTTGTAAAACCCGTATTTCACTTAATAGAACAAAAACACTACTTATCACTTTCATAAATTTATAGATTAATTTATGCAGGGGTGTCAAACTCAATTCTTGGAGGGCTGCAGCTCTGCACAGTTTAGTTCCAACCCTGCTCCAACACACTTACCTGTAGGTTTCAAACAGGCCTAAAGGACTCAATTAGTTTGATCGGGTGTGTTTAATTAGGGTTGGAACTAAACTGTGCAGAGCTGCGGCCCTCCAGGAATTGAGTTTGACATCCCTGCATTAAAGTCTCCTCAGAAGAATCCTCTGAACAGAGTTTAAGAAGTGTTTGTCAGGAGTTCACAGCTGCTGGTTTGGTGTCAAACGCTGCTCTCAGCAGGGCACTAATGAGTTAACAGCTTGCAGAAGTGATTACTCAAGACAACACGTGTTAATATTCCTCAAACACTGAATACAAATCATGATACGAAGCTTCTACTCGGCTTCTACAGTAAGATTAGACCATACGCCAATATTCAGTCATTCAACATATCCTGATAATGAGCATGCACAACACTGATATACTGTGAGTGATTTATTATGACTAATATAGTATATGATTAATGAATACTGTATTTAAACTTTAACAGAGTTTTTTTCCAAGAATATTTAGATTGTATTAGCAGTGGTGTTCATAACGGCAGCAATTGATGAAGACTTAATTGGTTCATATCCTTACAGTAATCTGGCCTACAATTATGAAATATTGATGGAAAAGAGATATTGTACATAAACACTGTGCAATACAATAGATAAAATTAGTTAATTAATCTAAACTCTCAATGAAAACCTACAAAAGCTGCTATTTATCTTATTTCCTAATTTAATGTATAGTTTATGTTGAACATGTTAAAATGGTAGCTGTATCCTGATCACAAATTCTTATAGTTTATTGAAATGGAGTTAATAACCAGGGCAGATTAAATCTGAGGACTTTGCATATTATTTTCTAATTGTGTACAAAATCTGCAAATTTTGGTGGTAAAGTAAATAAAAACTCAAAACGAGAACTTTCATTAATGTGTTATAGTGCAAATCCAATGAGATCCACTTGACTCTTATAGTCTCTTATATGATATATCAACTGAAAGACTTAAAACTGTATTGTAAACAAATAAACATTTGCATATTTCTGCACACATAAATTCCATGTAAGCCTATTAATAACTAATACAATTGGGTTTTTACTAATATTTACATAGTACACATATGAAATCTGGCTTTTCTCTGATTCTAATGCATTAACATTCACTAATGAGATTTAAATACAGACACAACTGAAATGCCTCCTACTGCACTTTATAATCCACTTGCAAGTTGATTTGTTTGAAATGAGGATGCAGGATATTAAAAAACACGCATTGTGATTAGGCATGAGCTGGTATAAGATTCTGACGGTATGATGACCTTGGACAATAATATCACTGTTTCCCGGTATCAGGGTTTTGTGATTACTACAATATATTCTTTTTAAATATCTGGGTAAATAACAAAACCTTTTTCCCCTTTGAAAACGATAGATATTTGAAAGATTTAAAATATTTTGTAGCAGTAAACATGTTGGGTTAAATAATGAAAATGAATAACTGACTTCTGCGGTCTTCATCAGTTACAAAACCAACGATTTTTTTACAATTAAAAACAGCATCTTTGGATAAGTTTTTCTGCTGGAGAAACTGCTGTCCTGAAAAAAACAACAAAAAAAGTAAATAAAAAAAAAATCTTACACATACCTTAGGAACGGTATTTATCAAGGACAGTTTCTTAGGACAGTTTATCAAGGATGTCTCTCTGGATGGCGTCTCACTACAGTTGTTAAATGTGTATTTAATTAATCTTGTCTCCATCTGTCTCTTTTGAATCTATCAGGTAACAGCGTCAGAACACTGCTTCAGTCTTTCACGTTTACGCTTGTACTCAATCATTTCAGTGTAAACCTCAGACACTGTTGGTTGTGCATGTTAATATTTGGTTAATGAGCGGCGCTTGCTGATTGGTAAAATGATGAAAAAAATGAGCACCACTAGCTATTATACCTGTCAAATAACTTTTCTTGTTAACTTTTTTGCAGTTTAGGTCAACAGCGCGATAATACCGTAAACTATTACAATGAAATCACCACAAGAATCTCTGAGCGTCATAATCCCACAAGTGTAAGATTAGTCAGAAAGTCCTGCGCCGGCTGGATCTTCAGCCTCATGTGACTGAATTGCAAATTCAATGCTAATCTGGAGTGCATCCGTGCCATGAAAGGCTCTCTGTTCCTCTGCTCAAATATAGCCGACATGGCCCTGGAGAACGGCGGAACTGATCCGCAATGAAATGATTGCACAGTAATAAGAAAATTGCAATGCATTTCTCCTGCAAACCTGCGTCCAGCGTGACTGCGAGCGTCAGGACACAATGGAGGCTTTGTGGAGCTTCAGGCAGATTGCTTTTGGTGCTTCACTTTGTTCTGTGTGTGTGTAAGATTTACTACAGACGATGCACTGATATGATCTGTAAAAGTATAAAATAAATACAAGCAGCCCACACAAAGAGCTTCAGTCTTATCAGAGAACAGACACACAGTGACCTGCTGAACTCAGAGACTCAAGCCCCGCCCACTTACACTGACTGACAGCTGACGAGACGCTGCGCTGTTTACTCACATTCATCAACACACAACCATGCAGGATCTCCTACTGCTGTCTGAGGAACACAGGAGCTTCCATAGAGCAGGATATTCATTCAACTGTTACTGAACTACATGTGTTAGAAAATAGTATGATCACACACACACACACACACACACACATTCATCATATCACACATACACACAATATATACAGATATTACACAAAGACATACACATATATTATACACAGACAGAAACACACACACACACACACACACACACACACACACACACACACATCTGGATATAGGTACACGGATACAAAAACCCACTGCACACACATATTTAGACACAAACAGGCAGACACACACATATGTAGACAAAATGACACACAGATACAAACACACGTTATTGCACACACACAGATACAGACACACACACAGAAGCGCACACACTCTTATTATATTACACAGACACACACTCACGCATTGTTCACAGAGACGCATACGCACACACATCTAGACACACAGATAAAAATACAAACTCACATTGCACACACACACACATGCATACACATACACACATTACACATTGTATTGCACACACACACACACACACACACACACACACACACACACATAAAACACACACCACATTACACAAAAACACACACATTACACACACACACACCTGGACAGTGACACAGATAAACAAAGACACACACACATTTTAGACGTGCACACACACATGCAGACACAAACACACAGAAGCACACACACACACACACACACACACACATACACAAACACACACACACAAATATATAGTATACACAGACAAAGACACATGCACACACGTCTAAACAGACACAGATACAAAACATTGCACAAGCACACACACACAGACTTACACATACATATACACAGAGACACGCACACACACATCTAGACAAAGTGACACACATACAAAACACAAACACACACAAATACTGTATATTGTACAAACATACACTACATTACACACATTATATTGCACACACACACACACACAGACAGACACTCACGCAGACACAAACACACAGACGCACACACACACACACACACACACACACACACACACACACACACACACACACACATACATATTATACACAGACAGACACAGAAACACAAACACACACACATATGCAGACAAACACACAGAAGCACGCGCACACACACACACACACACACACACACACACTACACACATATGCAGAGACAAACGTACGCACGCATGCACACACACAGAGACATACATATTATACACAGACAGACACAGAAACACACACACACACACACATATGCAGACACAAACACACAGAAGCATGCACACACACACACACACACACACACACACACACTACATACAAATGCAGACACAAACGTACGCACGCATGCACACACACAGAGACATACACATACATTTAGACAAAGACATGCGCACACACATTCAGACAAAGTGACACAGATACAAACAAACACACATTATATTGTACACACACACACACACAAAAGCAAACAAACACAAACACACAAAAGCAAACACACACACTTACTACATTACACACATTATATTGCACACACACACACACACACACACACACTAGAGACAGCAGAGACAGTTTCCAGTGTAACAGGTCTCCTTTACAGCACTGCTGTTTGAGGGTCCTCATTGGCTCCTCTGCTAATGTTTCCCACAGTGTGCAGGACGGTTCATTATCGCAGCGATAAAAGTGTTTTTGCGCGCACCACACCCAGAGCGCTGCTGGGAAACTCCACTTCCTGTGCGCACAGATGCTGTAATGCTGATAGGACGAGTTTGTGGATCTGAACACTGATTTACTCCACAAACATCACACACGGCGTCCTTCCTCTACACGGGCCAGATTCACACACCCACACCACAGCCTCAGACTAAACCCAGAACAAATGATACACCACTCCACCGCAGAGCCCAGAGTCTGGGAGAGACATCTATATGACACACAAGAGGCGACACAATCGCACTGCTTCTGCTGAGCTTACATGGAGAACATATGTGTAGGGAATAACTGATCAAACACCTGAGTGAAAAGAAAAATCAAGGTGTTCTGTATAGTTTAGCTCCAACGTTCTTCAACCCACCTGCCTGGAAGCTTCTAGTATACCTACAGAGAGCTTGATTAGCTGCTTCAGGTGTGTTTAATTCTGGTTGGAACTAAAATATGCAGGACACCGGCCCTCCAGGATCAGGTATGGGCAGCCCTGCCTTAGAGTGACCAATCAGAATCAAGCATTCAGCAGACCTGTAGTATAAACAGTAATACACCACAATACAGTCATTCCCAATTAAAACTACATCAGAAATAAATCAGAAGTCACTTTTTTACCACATAAAGAAGCCGAAATTAATTAAAATATAACAGTAGGAGCTCATTTATAATTCAATTGCTATAAATAGCTATTTACAGGTTATAGGAATAATTCAATTGAGCTGTAATTCGCTCTAAACCTGCCGGAACTACTTTAGCTGTGCCCTGACAATAACCATACACCTGAGAGTGATCATCAGCCAATCAGAATCAAGCATTCAGCCGACCTGTAGTATAAACAGCAATACACCACAATACAGAACTAAAACTACATCAGGAACAAATCAGAAGTCACTTTTTTGCCACATAAAGAAGCTGAAATTAATAAAAATATAACAGTAGGAGCTCATTTATAATTCAATTACTATAAATAGCAAATTACAGGTAATAGGAATAATTCAATTGAGCCGTAATTCGCTCTAAACCTGCCGGAACTACTTTAGCTGTGCCCTGACAATAGCCATACACCTGAGAGTGATCATCAGCCAATCAGAATCAAGCATTCAGCAGACCTGTAGTATAAACAGTAATACACCACAATAAAGTCATTACCTTCTAAAACTACATCAGAAATAAATCAGAAGTCACTTTTTTGCCACATAAGGCAAGGCAAGGCAAGGCAAGGCAAGGCAAGGCAAGGCAAGGCAAGTTTATTTATATAGCACATTTCATACACAGTGGCAATTCAAAGTGCTTTACATAAACAGGAATAAAAAAGACAAGTTTAGGAAAATAAAATGCAGACAATAAAAATTATTAAAAACAGATAAAAAAAAATTAAAATGAGTTAAAATAGGTTATAAAAGAATGAAAAAGAAAACGAAAAACATAATAGTGCGATCTGTCGGACGCAGCACAGTGCTCATTCAGTAAAGGCACAGCTAAACAGATGTGTTTTCAGTCTTGATTTGAATGTGCCTAATGTTGGAGCACATCTGATCATTTCTGGAAGCTGATTCCAGCAGCAAGGGGCGTAGTGGCTGAAGGCAGATTCACCCTGCTTAGACTGAACTCTTGGAACTTCTAGTTTATATGATCCTAAAGATCTGAGTGATCTGTTAGGTTTGTATTCAGTGAGCATATCTGTAATGTATTGAGGTCCTTGGCCATTTAGTGATTTATAGACCAGTAATAATACTTTAAAATCTATTCTGAATGTAACTGGCAGCCAGTGTAGAGACCTGAGGACAGGTGTGATGTGCTCTGATTTCCTGCTTCTGGTCAGAATTCTGGCTGCAGCATTCTGGATGAGCTGCAAGTGTCTGACTGAAGAAGCCGAAATTATTTAAAATATAACAGTAGGAGCTCATTTATAATTCAATTACTATAAATAGCTATTTACAGTATATAGAAATAATTTCATGGAGCTGTAATTCGCTCTAAATCTGCTGGAACTACTTTAGCTGTGCCCTGACAATAACCATACACCTGAGAGTGATCATCAGCCAATCAGAATCAAGCACAGACCTGCAGCGTAACTAAATACAAATGTTCAATGTATGTCTATATACTCAAACTACACAGCAGATGAGTAAACAGCTAGTTAGTCATGAGGTCATTTCTGGTCATTATTCGGGATGGGTCCCTCAGGACGGGCGCTCCACCCTCCCTTCTCCTTTACACATTCTTGGCTGCTTCCTGAAGATACGGAAAAGGAAAAGCCTGGTGCAGCCGCATGTGGAAAATACCAAAACGGGGGGCCACAACATGTCATCCACCACCATAAAAACAAAAGAAACAAAAATGCAGCGTCAACACAAAGCTAATGAAAGCTAAACACAGAGTAGTTAACCGTCTTAACACTGCTTAATTAATTCCAGAGAACTTGAACTGGAAAACAGCAGTAATAAAGAGTGCCAGTGTAATGGACAGACCACAGCGGCGTGATTTATGACCACGGGGACTCGAACTACAGCGAAAAAAGAAAATGAAAACGGCTGATGAGAACTGCTTAAGATTGTGTGAGCAGATGAATATGTACACGGCGTGTTTTCTGATTAAATCTCGCAGTCATGGAGTCGGGATTAAATTTCCCCAAATCCAGATGATCTTTAAGTGAGAGCATAAATTTGACTGAAGATGATCTCGGCGGACCATCTGCACGGAGAACAGAAGGTTATCAGAGCGTTTATACAGCAAATACACACTCGAATATTGAGTTTAATCACAATATATCATGGCACTGGATATCAGACTCATCTGGAGAACAAAGACAGGAAGGAGTCTGGACTTCCTGTTGACATGAACCCGCAGGTCTGAGCGCTGACATGTAAATTATGAAAAAAGTAGAAATGATGCATCAACTCTTACTGTTGTGAATTTGAACGCTGCACTGTCCAATCAGAATGCAGAATCCAAGCCATTTTAAATGAAAACTTTTTATTAATTTCGATCAATTTTAACTTCACATCGTGAATAACGATTTGACAAAATCAGGTTTGCAAGGTTTGAAAAGGTCTGACAAATGCTAATTTGGAAGGTTTTACTTGTGTATGTGTGTATGTATATATATATATATATATATTGATCAATATAGGGATGGAGTCATAGATTGAAAGAAAGCAATGGTGATGAGATATATAAAGCAACAGTGATAGATCGTGATGGTGATCACTTTAGAGCGACTTGTATAGTAAACAGAGCAAGCTGCAACAAACAGTGAATGACAGAAAAGAAATATAGAGCGACAGAACATTGAACATAGAATAAATATACAGAGCAAGTTTAACAACAAATATATATAGAGCGACATTTATAGAGCAACTGAGCAAAACCGATAAATATATAGAGCGACAACAACAAATGAAAATAGAAGCGATATATAGAGCAACAGACAGAAAAATGATAAATAGAGCAATATATACAGCAAATAAACATAGAGCAACAAATTTAGAGCATCATAGCACAACTTATAAATATAGATAAAGCAACAATACCGACAAATATAGAGCAACACGTGCAAAACTTATTCATATACAGAGCAATATATACAGCAAATAATATAGAGGGACATGTATAAAGCAACAGAGCTACACTGTAAAAAATTTCCCTGTAAAAAAACGGTAATCTACTGGCAGCTGTGGTTGCCATTATCATACTGTAAAAATATGGTGCCCTACCGTTTTTTAAATTACCAGCATGATACTGTTTTTGTTAGCAACAGTATTCTACTGTTGTGGAACTGTAAAAATACAGTGCCCTACCGTTTTAAATTAACAGCATGATACAGTTTTTTTAGCCACAGTAATCTACTGTTATGGAACTGTAAAAATACAGTGCCCTGCCATTTTAAATTAACAGCATGATACTGTTTTGTAAGATACAGCATACCACTGTTATTCTAATGTAAAAATACAGTGCCCTACCTTTTTTACATTTTATCTACAGCATGCATCTGTTATTTAGAAGCATAAAGCTGTTAAATTACAATCCATATTTAACCATATTATTTCAGATTAAAATGATTCAAAAAGAGAAATAAATCCAAGTTATATTTCACATTTTTATTTTCAAACAACACAAAATAAAATCTGCATTGTGTTTGTGAAAATATTAAGCCAAAGAACAGGCAAAAATTGTAAGTTCTCCAGAAATGTTAAGATTGTATTCAGCATTGTACAACAAGAAGCAACTTACCGAATGTCATAGAAAAAAATTATAAATAGCCACTTTACAATTAAGTCTTGGATATAAAATATAAAAATTTATAGCCCCAAAATGAGCTTCAGCAAATAAAGAAAAAAGGCCTCTGTGTTGCAAAAGTAGGGGGGTGCAAGCTAGCTGCATTTTAAATAAAGTCCCATTCAAAGTCCATTAGTTTCTTTAAAAGGTTTGAAACCTTGGGGTTTACAGTCATGGTCTTCTTCTGAACTGTCTTGCCAGTTTTTTTTTGACGTCACATTTCCTCTCACAGCCTTGGTTCCCCTCTCTGGATTTATGCCAGCAAAGCATCTGAATAATAAGAATAAAAGATTTTCTGTGAACAAGGTATTTAAAATTGTATGACTTACAAAAATAAATAAACTATCTGCAAAAGTGATTTTCTGTTCTGAAAGAAAATTTTAGTGAAAAAGCACATGCATTTTTGCAGCACTAAAATGGTTTTCCCTGAAAAAAGGTTATTATTATATGATGAAGATTAAAGACATGAAAAGGGCATTCAAATGTTAAAATGTTTGATTTTTGAACAACACCAGTGACGTGTGTGTACATAGTTAAAGTCCCTATTTGCTATTATTTATGTGCAGTTGAAGTCAGAATTATCAGCCCCTTTTTTTGAATTATTTATTTTCATTATTTTCCTAATAATGTTTAACAGAGCAAGTAAATGCTCACAGTATCTGATAATATTTGTTTTTCAGGAAAAAGTCTTGTTTTATTTTGACTTTTACTTTTTAAATATTGATTTTAAGGTCAAAATTACTAGCCCCTTTAAGCTATATAATGTTTAGATAGTCTACAAAACAAACCATTGCTATACAATGACTTGCCTAATTACCCTAATCAGCCTAGTTAACCTAATTAACCCAGTTAAGCCTTTAAATGTCATTTTAAGCTGTATAGAAGTGTCTTGAAGTATATCTCGTCAAATATTATTTACTATCATCATGACAAAGAGAAAATAAATCAGTTATTAGAGATGAGTTATTAACACTGTTATGTTTAGAAATGTGTTGAAGAAATTCTCTCCGTTAAACAGAAATAGGGGAAAAAAATAAACAGGGGGCAAATAATTCAGACTTCAACTGTATATAATATAATATATATATTTTTTCCCCAATTTCTGTTTAACAAAGAGAAGATTTGTTCAACATTTCTGAACATACTAGTTTTAATAACTAATTTGTAAAAACTAATAACTGATTTCTTTTATCTTTTCCATGATGACAGCAGATAATAATTGCCTATATTTTCTTAAAATACTAGTGTTTAGCTTAAGGTGACATATAAAGGCCTAACTAGGTTAATTAGGTTAATTAAAGTCATTGTATAACGATGGTTTGTTCTGTAAACAATCAAAAATATGTATTGCTTTAGGGGACTAATAATATTGACCTTAATATTTTTAAAAAATAAAATAAAAACTACTTTTATTGTAGCTAAAAATCAGAAAAAATTTCTCCAGGAGAAATAATATGAGAAATTCTGTGAAATATTCTTTGCTCTGTTAATCATAAATATGTAATTATTGAAAAAAGAACAAAAAAATCAAGGAGGCTAATAATTTTGACCACGCACGCACGCACACACACCACATATAGTGTTCAGCATAAATGAACAGCCCCTTTAAAAAATGTATATTTGTATAAATTCCTCAGTGAATATAGACAAATATATATTGGTGCATTTAAACAAAACAGTTTTATTAAACAGAGTAATATTTTTTTCCTGTTATTCCTGTTATTATTAAAGATGTATTTATTTTTTTTCATCAAAATATTCACTGGCGTGTACTAAGTTTATTAGCTCCAATTTTGGCTTTGACTAATCTAATGTTTATGCACAAATATTAATCTGAAGGACAGAGATTTTAGAGGTCATGTTTAAAAAGGCTATTCTGCTCACAAAGGCTGCATTTATTTGATCAAAAATAAAGTAAAAATGTTGAATTTTAAAGTGTTACTACTAGGGATGTAACAGTATCAGAATTTCACTGTACGATAATACTCAGTATGAATGGCATACTTATTGAATAATTTACAGGAAAAAACAAAACTAATGAAAAGACTTGAAAAAAGTCCCAAAAGTGTTTATTTACCTTAGCACTGAACATATCAATGACATACAAATTAGCCATCTATCTGTAAGTTTCGAAACAGGAACTTCAATTTTTAAATTTTAATAACAAAAAACTATTAAACTATATATATATATATATATATATATATATATATATATATATATATATATATATATATATATATATATATATATATATATATATATATATATATATATATATTAAAAAGTTTCAATTTAGTATTGTTGAAAACTCATCACATTCAACATTTAATCACTCACTCACTTAGATAGAGATGGGTTTTTTAAGGAAAATGATCATATAACTAAAATCTGGTAAAATCTGGGATCTCTGGGCATGTCCCCTGCAACAGAAATAAACCCTCTCATTTGGGACTGAGGTTTCTGGGACAGAGAAATATGATTTAGCCAAGGTTGACAGCAGTGGGTAACGTTATGCATTGTCTTTCCCCCACTTGAGAGGACAAGCCATGAGTGAGCTAGAGGTCTCTTTGCGGTACAAGTCAATGTCTGCATCAATCTAACAAGTGTGCTGTGTTCTGCAGTCCCCATGACTGTTTTTAGTCGTATTCCCCGACTTATATTTTACAACAGTCTGGCAGTGCCTGCATACTGTTTTTTTCTTTGCCTGTCACCTTTTCTCCTTTCTTGTATCTTTTTAGAGAGAAATCGAAATGCTTTCAAACATCCGATTTGAAACCCGCTTTAGGTTCGATCATTTCCAGCTCTTTTTCTTCCCCGCTACTAGCACCACACTCCATTTCCGCATTACTGGATCTGTAGCGACAACAGACCGCAAAGGATGATGGGAATCATCCTGGGCTGATGGGAATTGTAGTTCCCGCTACCTCCCTTTCGCTTCATTCGCCTAAGCAAACTTTTCTCAGAAATATAGTTTTGTTGAGTCATGCAACTACGCTAATATTGAAAAAATTTTCTATTGCGGTATGACGGTATTTACAATTTTGTTACATCCCTAGTTACTACACATTTTAAATAATTCAAAATTTTCAATTTTTATTTTTTTTCTTATTGAACTTAGTTTCACATTTAATTTAGTGTCACATGATCCTTAAGAAATCATTATATTATTGGTACAAAACCACTAATATTGATTCTTATAATGATCAGTGCTAAAAAAAAAAAGCTTCAAAGTATTTTGGAAACTGATACATTATTTTACAATTGTTTGATTAAAAAAAAAAAAGTAATTTTATTTAAAATCTTTTTTGCATTATAAAAAATTAATTTACTTTTATTCATTCCTTCATTCATTTTCTTTTTGGCTTTTTCCCTTTATTAATCTGGGGTCGCCACAGCGGAATGAACCGCCAACTTATCCATCATATGTCTTACGCAGCGGATGCCCTTCCAGCTGCAACCCATTACTGGGAAACACTCATACACTCTCATTCACACTCATACACTACAGACAATGTAGCTTACCCAATTCACCTGTATCGCATGTCTTTGGACTGTGGGGAAAACCGGAGCACCCGGAGGAAGCCTACGCGAACACAAGGAGAACATGCAAACTCCACGCGGAAATGCTGACCCAGTCGAGGCTTGAACCAGCAACTTTCTTGCTGTGAGGTGACAGCACTACCTACTGAGCCACCGCGTTGTCTAATTTACTTTCATGCTTGAACAATTTAGTTTGATGAGTAAAAGTAATTAATTTTCAATGGTACTTTGAAATAGTATTGTATAATGTGTACTGACGTGGTGGCGCAGTAGGTAGTGCTGTCACCTCACAGCAAGAAGGTCACTGGTTCGAGACTTGGCTAGGTCAGTTGACGTTTCTGTGCGGAGTTTGCATGTTCTCCCCGTGTTCACGTGGGTTTCTTCCTGGTGCTCTGGTTTCCCCCACAAGTCTAAAGATGTGGTACAGGTGAATTGGGTAGGCTATATTGTTCGTAGTGTATGTGTGTGAATGGGTGTGTATGGATGTTTCCCAGAGATGGGTTGCAGCTGGAAGGGCATCCACTGCATAAAACATGTGCTGGATAAGTTGGCGGTTCATTAAGCTGTGGCAACCCTGGAATAATAAAGGGACTAAGCCGAAAAGAAAATGAATGAATAATGTATATTGTATTGTTTCACAAAGTTATGACAACAACAATAAATGTTTATTCTTAGCAGATGGTTATATTAAGCACCATGAGAATTATGTGACACTGAGGACTAGTATTTGTAATGATGATCAAAATTTATTTTTAAAATACAAGAATCACATTTTAAACTAAATACAATAAAATACCAGTACATGATTTAATTAGTTTATGATAAATATATACTATTTAACTGACATTTCACTATATCACAGTTTTTGATGTATTTGTCCTTGTTTCTATTACAGTATTGTTTAGCCTTTGTGAGCACAAGAAGCTTATTATACGATATATATATATATATATATATATATATTTCTGATTCCAAACTTTTCACTTGTAGTGTATACACACAAACACACATGTGACAAGTTGGACATAACAATATTCTATTCCATGAAGTCCTCATGCTAAATTAAACTAAAAATATGTAAGTGCAAACATATTACCTTTGAAGGAATTCCAGTGTGCATGCTCACCCTCACAGATTACTCTGCCTTCCATGCTGATCATCCATTGTTTTATCCACTGGCCCAAAGTATCATCTGAACCTTTAATAAATTGGTTGATTAAAGCATTATTTAGGAATTATTCTGGAGATTAATTCTGTGATTTATCATTTGTTTTGAAAGGCTTGGTGTAGAAAGGGCCATGTTAAAATTATGCAAGACGTGATAAAGCAATACAATATAATTTTTCAAAATAAAATAAATATTTAAATAAATATAATAAGCAACTACATGAAATCAAACCAGGTAATCTGAGACTCAAAGATAATGAAAAGTGACAGAATGTCTTAAGCATGTGTTAAAACATTGACAATAGTATGTCAATAGTAATACTAAAGGATAACTAGGCTTCTAAAAGGCAAGTTTATTTCTTTGGGTATCAGATCAAAACAAATACATACATTTCTAACTAAATGAGACTTTGCTTTAATGAATTAAAAAACGAATGAATCTATTTCGTCAACTACAAACCAGCAAAGGTTTTTCCCTATCTTAATCACAAAATACTTACCAGGCAGAATCAAATGAGGAGTCACAGGCAGGTTACCCATCTTTTCAAGATTAGCAGTGGTGGCAGATATCTATTGGTCAAAAATGAATTGTAAAGAATTGTCATTATAATAGCAGTTACTCCTTACTCACAAAAAATATTAAAAGCTCTGCTACTTTAGGTAACGTTACCAAGCATAAAATCTGATCGTAACTTTAGTCAATTTCTATATAAACCAACTGCAATAACGTAAAAATAACAAAGGTCTCACTCGATCTTAAAATGTTATTTTTAGAAGCACCGGAGTTGCAAATGAAAAGGTGTATCTGTAATAAAATGGACCAAATATGCAAGTTACACATGTAACCACATGAAAAAAAAAAAGATTCTGTACGATCTTCACTCAAAGTTCATGTAAAATCTAGGTTTAACATTCTTACCTGTGTGTGATGTGAAAATGAGTCCTCCAGCTATCGTTAGCTTGCTAAATTAGGCTAAAGTTACCCCCTTTCTCTTCTCAAGACATTCACACGATCGGATCCTGCAATTAAATAAACAGGTGCTTTGGTTATGTGCTGATTGGATGTTTATGGCATGATATTTAAATTTAATAAGTAATTTAAAGAGTACGTTTACAGATATAGCTTCTTACCTCGTCGAAAATATCCAAATTATCTAATTATCCTTTCTTGTAAGTACCTTGGAGTTTCAAACAGAGGCACGCAGTTCAAATCTGTCATAAAATGCAGGGCAATGTACCAGTTCATGTAACCACAAATTATAACGTTCAACATTTTCACTGTTCCTAAAAGTTCAGGTAAAATATCCATCCAGGCTCCAGGAGATGTGAGGACTAACGTTACCGAGTCCTTATGCTAATCTTGCTTTTCAAATTCACACAGTCAAATCATTGTTGCAGTTGTGTGTTTATTGGATGTTTACATGTGATTTTAAAAACTAACAGGTACTTTACAGATATTTAGTCACATATGGAGCTGCAAACTTACCTCATGTAGATAATCCAAAATGGCGTCTTGTGTACACAGAAAAAAATATGGTATAAAACCGTTAAATTACAGTGCCCTTACTGTTGTTGCTCAACCACTCAAACTGAAGTGAGCAAGTCTTCCCATGATGCATTGTAAAAAACGGCAACTTGCTGTTTTTACATTAAAACAGTATTTTGCTGTTTATTTTCACCGTAAATTTACAGGAATTTTTTACAGTGTAGACTGATGCATATATAGAGCGATATATACAGCAAGTAATATAGAGGGACATATATAGAGCAACAGAGCAAAACTGATAAATATATAGAGCAACATATACAACAAACAGAGTGAAGTGTATATATAGAGAAACTGATAAAAGAGTAATTTATACAGCAAATAAAAATAGAGCAACATATATAGAAAAAATGAACAAATCAGATAAGTATACAGAGCAAAATATAAAACAAATGAATAGTGTGACAGAGCAACAGAGAAAAACTGATAAATATATAGAGCAACATAACAGTTTTCCTTTTGCTCTATAAATATATTTGTCACACACACACACACACACACACACACACACACACACACACACACACACACACACACACAAATCAGTGAGAAACACACACTCATACGCTGGTGAGAATCACTCACACACCTGAGAAATACAAACACTAATACATTGCAGAGAAACACACACACACACACATATTACAACTGAGATACACTCACACACACTGCTGAGAAACACTCTGTCTCTCACACACACACACACACACACACACTTTGCCATCAGCTCCTCCATTCACTCTCTCTCTCTCTCTCTCTCTCTCTCTGTGTGTGCTCTCATCCTCTAACACACACACACACACGCTCGTGTTTCACTCCTCCAACATTTGCTCTCCACATTGATTTCTATAAATGGAACATTGATTGTGAGCAAAGTTCAGGAAACACAGCCAAATCCCCACCCTGAACAAACCCTCCAAACCTCCAGAGCTGAACATGCAGAACACACACACACACACACACACACTAGTGGACCTCCAGAAAAGCTCCTGTTTCACCACCGCTGCTGAACATGTGCTGAAGCAAACTGCACCTTTACAGCTAAAAAGCTGGTTTATGAGCGCAGCGGTGCACTGATACCACACACACTGAACAAGTGATGACTGAAGATCAGCATTCATTAAACTAGAACAATAATAAATAAATAAATATGCCGGTACACCGTCTCAGTGGCTAGCGCTGTCGCCTCTCAGCCAGAAGGTCTCTGGTTCGAGTCCCAGCTGGGTCAGTTGGTGTTTCTGTGTGGAGTTTGCATGTTCTCCGTGTTGGCGTGGGTCTCCTCCGAGTGCTCTTGAAGAACATCTAGTCTAATATTATGTGCTGTCATCATGATGAAGAGAAAATAAATCAGTTATTAGAGAATAGATATTAAAACTATTACTAAACAGAAATTGGGGGAAAATAGAAACAAATGAAAGTTTAACCGGGGGGTGAATAATTCTGACTTCAACTGTATAAAAGTGTTTAAATATGCATTTTTAATATGTATAAATGTGCTTTTTGTGCAGCACTAGATGATCTATTGCATGTTTTAAGATTAAAATACTCTAAATACTCTGTTCCTGCAGGTCGGATCAGACGTGGCGAGATCAGTCCATCTCTGGCCCTCAGGAGTCACTGCTGGAGGAATATAATCAGCACAAACAAACACTAATTGGAGATAATTTGCTTAGCTCCTGCCTGACTGATTCATGAGCGGCTGAATAATGAGGAGGCGAGGCGAGGCTGACGGCACCGGACACATTACAGCCACTGGACACACCACAGTAATCCGATCAAAACTCATTACCACTGTCAGAGGAAAACATCAGCGGTGTGGTACAGATATGGTCTGATATACTGCCAAATAAAATAACAAATATCTTTACAAACTGTAGAGATCCAGACGTAAACATTATACAAAATCATTATATTTCAGTTTTTCTCCAGTCATTTAGTCACAAGTGTCTTTATTGAAATACAGTGTACAGTTTCAATTTTGACATCTTGTGTTTTTCATCCTAGTGTAGACCGGCATGGTGTCTGAGAGAGTGAGTGACTATATGTATGTGTATATCTGTGTGTGTGTGTATGTGTGTGTGTGTGTGTATGTGTGTATATATATGCATAAATTTGTGTGTATATATATATATATGTGTCTGTACGCGTAAATGTGTATTTATGTGTGTATGTGTGTGTGTGTGTGTGTGTGTGTGTATGTGTGTATATATATGCATAAATTTGTGTGTATATATATATATATATATATATGTGTCTGTACGCGTAAATGTGTATTTATGTGTGTATGTGTGTGTGTGTGTGTGTGTATATATATGCATGTATATGTATAGTTGTGTAAATGTGTGTATGTGTATATAATGCGAGTGTGTATATGTTGTGTGCATGTATGTGGGTCTAAGTGTATAAGTGTAAATTTGTGTATGTGTGCAATTATGTGTGTGTGTGTGTGTGTGTGTGTGTGTGTATGGGTGTATAGTTGTGTAAATGTGTGTGTGTATATAATGTGAATGTATGTATGTTTGTGTGCATGCATGTGTGTGTGTGTGTATATATGGGTGTATAAGTGTATGTGTATTTAATATGAATGTGTACTTGTTTGTGTGCATGTATATGTGTGTGTATGTGTAAATGTGTATAAAATTTATGTGTGTGAGTATGTGTGTGTGTGTGTGTGTGTGTAAGTGTGTGTATGATAATATAGTATGTGTGTGTATATACACGTGTGTGTTTATATATGCGTGTATATGAATAGTTGTGTATAATCTAAATGTGTGTATATGCTTGTTTGCATGTATGTGTGTATGTGTATTTATGTGTATAAGCGTGTCTGTGTGTAAAACGTGTGTATGTGTATGTTTTCATGTACGTGTGATTATATGTGTGCGTATATAGATATATGTGTGTAAATAATGTATATGTATGTGTGAGTATAAATGTGCGCGTGTACGCGTGTGCGCATATGTGTGTGTGAATGTGTACGTGTGTTAATGTGTGCGCATGTGTGCATATATGCGTGTATGTGCGCGTATTTGTGTACATGCCTGCACATATGTGTACATGTGTGTTTGTGTGTGTGCATGTGTACGTGTGTGAGTTAACGTGTGCGCATGTGTGTTTCCATGTGTGCACTTGTGTGTGTGTGTGTGTTTACATGTGTGCATATATGTGTATGCATGTGTGTGTGTTTGTGTGTGTTTGTGTGTGTGTGTGTGTGTGTGTGTGTGTGTGTGTGTGTGTGTGTGTGTGTGCACAGAGCAGATCTCAGAGGGCCGCCTGACATTTGCAGTGTTTGTCTGAAGGAGGTTTGGAGAAACAGAGACCGCCTGAAGAGTGTGAATGTCAGCCTGGTGTTGACCACAGAGACGTCCAGCAGATCAAGACGACAGCGCCGTCACAACATTAAACCGCGCGAGTGTGTGATCATCGCGCAGACGTGCCCAACAGAGACGCACATCTGCATATTTCATGAGGACAAAGCTACAAAACAGCATTACACGCCGCATCTGAATATTTGATGCATCTCGCGCTGCGCTCCCCTGTTTATGGATTCTATACGCCGGTTATTAGAGCAGAAATAAAGGCCCTCTGCTGTGTAAATGACCCTCGCTGAGAGACAAACGTCACGTCACACACACCTGAACGGCAGGAGGACTCTGCATGCGTTCATGTTTCATGTGTTCTGCATTTCTATTTCCGGCGTTATCCACGACTGACATTTAAACAGCAGCTCATAGTGTGTGTTTTAAAGAGGACGCATTATGCAGAAATCACTTCTATAAGAGGTTTAACCCCAGCTGTGTGTGTGTGTCAGCAGTGTGTGAGTATCTCCAGCAGCCTCTAAAGCTCAACATAAACTAATTGTGTTTGTTCTAATCAGACTTGATGAATGAAACACTGTGATGACATGTACAAAGGGAGAATGTCAATCAGAGGAGGAAAGCCCCGCCCACTAGTGCCCATCTCATTAGCATAAGCAGCAGTCCTGAGTGAGAAGCAGCCGTCTGTCCATTAGCCATTAGAGTGTTTGAGCTGCTGAAGATGATGTCAGCATAGACTAAGAGCATTATAGATGAAGCACAAATAAACAGGACAAAGAGCAGGTAAACAATCAATGATTATCTCCACTTATAGCACATTAGTTTTGACTAGATTTTTAGCCCATCGTTGAGTCTATAAATTTAGTGGTGTAACTGTGTGTACATTTATATTTATTCAGTTTTTAAATGAATTTCAGCAATAATAATAATAATCATCACTAATCTAAATATAAATTAAATTTTGAATACAGTTTGTACAGTAATATTTTCTGTCTTCCAGTAGATTTATTATAAATAGTCTTGTTTGTTTTGTTTTTTTTACCAAATATGTGGGTCTAATTGGATTTGCAAAAATAAAATAAAAAAAGCTTTAAAGGTTTTATTTTTTATTTCATATATAATTGTTTTAGTTAGGATACTGCCGAAATCATTCCACATTACTTTTTTTTTTACTCTGCACAGAAATAGCAAACCATGTCTGCAGATTCTGTCTGGCCATAGTTCTGAATTGTTTGTGGTGTGATTGACGCTTGGGCCGGCTGTGCAGACGTGTTTCGAAGCAACTCATAACATTTTCATTCATTCATTTTCCTTCCGCTTAATCCCTTTATTAAATCAGGGGTTGCCACAGCAGAATGAACCACCAACTTATCCAGCATACGTTTTACGCAGCGGATGCCCTTCTAGTCGCTTCCAAGCAGAACTGGGAAACACACCCACTAAGACCAATTTAGTTGATCAGTTCCCCTATTGACCTTATTCTAAAATGCGGAATTGCGCCTGTTTTCACGATTGTCTTAGAACTTCCGATTCAGTCGCCAATGGTAGAAATGACTAGGAATAATAAACGGCAGAAAATGGCCAAACTACTTCCTCAACAAACAAATGTTTGCATGACTACACAGACCAAGTAGCATAATATAATAAGAAAATATTAAATTGCAACATCAAGCAGCGTAACGAGCAGTTGTTAACGTCAAAAAATGAATGGAAGTGAATGTGACCGAAAGTCGCGAGACAAAAATATTCAAATGGCAGCGCCCACTCGACAGCTGAGAATAAGGTGAATAGCGCATGTGTTTGGACTGTGGGGGAAACCGGAGCACCCAGAGAAAACCCAGATCAACACGGGGAGAACATGCAAACTCCACACTGAAACGCCAACTAACCCAGGAAGGACTCAAACCAGCAACCTTCATGCTGTGAGACCACAGTGTTAACCATGCTGCCCCTGAATCAGTATAATAAATAAATATGACAACTGTCTGAAACACAACATGTGGACAGTGTTGAATTATTAGACAATAATGCACCTCAGATGTGTGTTATTTACTAACAATCCACCAGCTGATGGTTCGTTATAGGTGTACACACACACACACGCACACACACACACAGAGACAGAGAGAGAGAGAGAGAGAGAGAGAGAGAGAGAGAGAGAGAGAGAGAGAGGTGGTCTCTGTCTGCCGCTGTGGATCAGGACGGACAGCCGCTGTGAATCTGATGTAAATGTCAGCTGGTAAATGGCAGCGAGTGCCCAGCGGAGATATATATGTGTGTGTGTGTGTGTGTGTGTGTGTGTGTGTGTGTGTGTCATCTCCTGTGATCGTCAGCAGTGGGTGAGGAGACAAGCTGCAGTCACCTTTAGCCCACATACACACACGTTTACCTGCTGCGCTCGCTCTGCTGGAGCCCTGACTGAACACACTGCAAGACAGCACACACGCGCGCGCGCACACACACACACACACACACACGCACCATCATAACTTTCTTCATCGTTAGCATCTCTTATTCTCATCATTTTGTTGATCATCAGCGTCATCTTCATCCTCATCCTCACTTTCTTCATCATTAACATCATCCTCATCACCATCTTTCTCATTCTCATCATCTTCATCATCTTGTGGATCATGAGCATCACCTCATCACCATCATCATCACTTTCTTCATGATAGTCATCATTAACCTCAGTCATCATCATCATCATCATCACCATAAACTATCACTTTCTTCATCTTCAGCATCATCATCACTATCTTTTTCTCTTCATAATAATCATCATCACTTTCATCAACATCACCCTCTTTTTCATCCTCATCAACATCCTAACTTTCATCATCATCATCATCATCATCATCATGTTCACCATAATCCTCATCGTCATCATCACTTTATTCCTGTTCTTCATCATCACTTTCTGCATCATCATAATTTATCATCACCCTTTTCAGCATCGCCATTTTGATCTTCATCACATCATCATCATTGTGATCGTTATCACTTTTATCATCATCATCTTCATCTTCATAACCATCATCATCACTTTTTTCATCATCCTCATCAACATCATCCTAACTTTCATCATCATCATCTTTATCTTCACCATCATCATCAGTTATTTATCTTCATCATCATCATCATCTCCTCCTCCAGAATCCCGCAGCGCTCTGATCATTGATGTAGATCAGAGATCAGATCAAACTCCAGCTCTGCTGTTCACACTGAGCGTCAGATCAGCTGTCTGAGAGGATCAGCTCACTCAAGACTGAAGATCACAACCAATCATACTTACTGTAGAGACATCTCGCCTTCACACACACACACACACACACACACACACACACACACACACACACACACACACACACACACACACACAAACACACACACACACAAACACACACACACACAAACACACACACACACAAACACAAACACACTTCTACTTGTTACATTATTTACCTGCTAATTTACCAAGCTCTTGTGACTGTAATGAGATGTAATATTAGAAGAATTGAAAGGTAATACAGCAAACATGGTAAAATAAATGCAGACTGTTTCAGCACCGTATGATTATGACAGTCAAATCAAATGACTAAACTTTATTAGAAACAAACATGTAAAGCAGAGCATAAAGCAAATGTGATGTACAAATACAGACAACACTGAGGAGAGTTAGAAGACAAACTCATCCATTCATTTTCCTTCAGCTTCGTATCTTAGTCCCTCATTTTTCAGGGGTCGCCACAGTGGAATGAACTGCCAACTATTCCAGTATATGTTTTACACAGCAGATACAGATCCGCCACTTTTGGCGCTCATAAACATCATAAACTCACTTCTCAAATGATCCGGGAAATGGGCCTGGTAAGGATGGCATAGTGTGAGTAGGCTCTTAGTTAAAAACTCCTCAGCTGTAGTTAAAATCAGCTTTTGATCCGATGTGCGTGTGTATTGTGGACAAGATCAGAACTTTAAGTTAGCGCACAGTTGGCATAACTTTCAGTTGAAGCTGCTTTGTTGCAGAGACACGGTGTTGAGAAGCCTTTACGATTAACCGTGACAAATTAAACTGCAGTTCATAGTGAAACCAGTTAATCGTTGCAGCCCTAAATGGGAGACACACTCATTCACACACACATTAGGGCCAATTTAGTTAATCAATTCCCCAGTTTTTTTTTTTACCCACAGGAAACCCACGCCAACACGGGAGAACATGCAAACTCCACACAGAAACACCAGCTGACTCAGCCGAGACTTGAACCAGCCACAGTGAGGCCACAGAGTTAACCACAGCGCCACCGTGTCACCACTGGAAGGCAAATTTATACTGCCAAATTTACTTTTACAATGGAAAGAAAATAAAAACAAGATGATAACAGCCTGATTTACACCACCAGAATATAATTTCCTGAAATATTTATTATAAAACACGACCTGGACAGAGTTTGTGACACCAATATTCAGCATGACATTTCTGCACGGCTGTAATGAAACTGAGGGAGTCAATATGAGCAGAGGTTACAATGCAAATATAATAAAAGTATATCAAATAAAGCCTGTTGTATAAATGAAGACTTTTCTACATTATAAATAACAATATTGCATTGCATGAAAACACAGTCAAAACTGGCACTTTAATGCAAAATCTAATTTCTAGCCCATTTCTTCAGATCTGTAGGCGAGGTGAGTCCTCCAGATTTGATGAGATACGTGTAAATCCGCAGCTGACCTCAGATCAGGCGTCTTTGCACCTGTCAATCATCTCAGACTGCCGGATTAAGACATATCATAAATGCAGAAGATGTTTAAGAGGATAACCTTAAGAGGGTCAGCGTCTTAATCTCCACACACACACACACACACACACACACACACACACACACACACACACACTTACAATACACTCCATCTGCCATATTAATGCACAGTTTCATGTAATTGCTTTGCGGATGTCAGATAATCCTGAGCGGAGCGTCTCATGAATAGCAGATGATTATTCAGAGATGATTTCCATATTTCCACTCTGTGCGTGCTGTAAACAGGATGATGATGATGATCACGCTGATATCAGATATTGGGATGATCTGACATTGCCTTATTTTATATTTCAGCCATATACAGTTGAAGGATAAATTATTATTAACCCTCCTGTGCAATATTTATGCTTCAAATATTTCCCACAGGATGTAGAACAGATTCAGGAATTGTTCACAGTGTTTCCTCTAATATTTGTTCTTCTGGAGAAACTCTGATTCGTTTTATTTTGGCTAGAATAGTTTTAAGTTTATTAAATATTTAAGTCCTGTTACGCTCAATATTATTCGCCCCCTTCAGCAATATTAGTGTTGGATTGTCTCCAGAACAAACCACTGTTATACAATTACCCTAACTTTACCCTAATTACCCTAGTGAAGCCTTTACATGTCACCTTATGCTGTATAGAAGTGTCTTGAAGAATATCGGGTCTAATATTAAGTGCTGTCATCATAGCAGAGAGAAAGCAATAATGATATTAGCTTCAGTTCAGGAGTGTCCAAACTCAGTCCTGGAGGGCCGGTGTCCAGCATAGTTTACCTCCAACCTTCAACACACCTGCCTGGAGGATTCTAGTATACCTAGAGAGAGCTCGATCAGCTGCTTCAGGTGTGTTTAATTGGGGTTGGAACTAAAACATGCAGGACAGCGGCCCTCCAGAACCGAGTTTGGATACTCCTGCTCCAGTTGATCAGGGGTGCGTTTCCCAAACAACGACGTAACCTGCGGCTATACTATCATAGTACAATGCATCGTTTGGGAAAAGAACTATGTAGGGACAAGTGTTTCCCAAAACCCATACTTTCTGTCTCAGATCCATTGTTTGAACCACGTTAGTGTAAAACGCCCAGTGGAGGAGGAACTACTTCTTTAGAGAAGAACCATGTCATTTCTTTGTGCAAATGATATTGTTTTACACGCATATGCATTTAAAATAAAGTCCAATAATAGATTTGGTAAAAACATGCACTCGCTTTCCATATTAACTGAAATATATGGAAACGGCACATATAAAGTCTGTGTTTGCTTTACTAATATTATTGAGAGTGACATATCCTTTTCTAAAACATAAAATCATATATATATTATTAGATATAAATCATATAAATAAATAAATGAGGCTATTTATTATAAAATGAAATGTAATATTTTTATTTATTAAAAATGAAAAAAAATCATACTTTATTAATCATATAATAATATTAATGAAGATGATGATGATGATGATGATGATTATTATTAATAAGTAGGATATTGTTAATTTTTTTATTTATTTTTTCAGAAAAGTCTACTTTTACATTTTGACACTTGTGGTTTACAACAGAAAGCTCTAACCAGCAGGCCCGTGTCATATACAGTACAGATACTTCATAAACAATCTACTATGAGGTAAAAGCATTAACATATGAGTTTTGTTTTCACAAACTTTATGTTTAAAATGACATCAATGTTTTCAAAGTGCACTGTGAAGGGAGCACAACTGGAAACTGAAGACCGCTTAAAATAGAAAGCAAATCACAGCTAAGAGAGATGAGCTTAACTCTTTTTTATTTTTAATAATTACAACTTTAAATGTTAGAATGTTCTAAATTAGGGGTGTCAAGCTCAATTCCTGGAGGGCCGAAGCCCTGCACAGTTTGTGTGCTCCAACACACTTACCTGTAGGTTTTAAACAAGCCTGAAGGACTCAATTAGTTTGATCAGGTGTGTTTAATTAGGGTTGAACTAAACTGTGCAGAGCTGCAGCCCTTTTGGAACTGAGTTTGACACCTGTGTTCTAAATGAATAGGGCATAGGGGGGATAAGTGGCAATAGAACACAGCGATGAACTATGTCTCTAACTACAGCTCCAGAGGTGTAGTTGCGAGTGCTCAAGTTTGCGATGCAGTTTGTGAATGTTCGCTGGAGCGATGGATTTGAGAAATGGTAAATCAACAAATTATGCTTATAACGACAGAACTTGCAACCTTAATTGGCGAACGATGGTTTTGGGAAATGCACCCCAGTAAGAGATGATTGTCTTCTCTCTTGTTTCTCATTGGATGGAAACGCTGATTTATTCGCTCATGTTTTGAGATATTCAGTTTTGTGCGCGTCTAATTCTCATGTTTGGATGGAAACACAGCTGATATGTTACAGACTGTAGTCCCTGTTCATCAATAATCCACACTTTACACATTGCGATATTGATGCTGAAATTATATATTGTGCACCGCTGAACACTGCTGATGCAGGAGACACCGCTGCTCTGAGGATACAGAAATACCAGCAGCTGAGTTACATCACACACACACACACCTGCAGTCCAGCTGATCTCAGGCCAGAAACAACACACAATTGTGCTTGACTGTGCAAATTCAACCCTCTGATGCAATGGACACTTACACACACACACACACACCAGTTTAACCATTACTAGCATGGCTAAAAATACTCACACACACACACACACACACACACACACACACACACACACACACACACACACGGAGAGAGAGAGAATTAAGCTTTTCTACAGCAAAAACATGTTTACGTTTAGGTAAAAATCTACAAATTAATTAAAGGTAAATATTGTAGGTATAATTGAATCATGAAGTTTGTTTATTTAAGTATTAAATTAAATTGACATGTTTATTTAATTAAGTAAAAAACAATAAATCATAATAAAATGTAATAAAATACAAGTAAACAATGAAGTCCAAAGCCAAATATATAAATGAGCAGCACAAATGATGAAGTCCTCCAGCACACCTCACCATATGACACACACACACACACACACACACTCCACTAACATACAAATACACATAGGTGCACATGCACACACATGATCATATACACAGAAAAAACACTCTGAGAAACACACAAACACAACACACTGCACACATCACAAACATAGCCCACACTCACACACAGAACACACACACACACACCACTATAACACACTCTCACACAAACACTAAATCACACTTACATATTTAACACTACACTAACATAAATTGAGGTACAAGTGTGTACACACACACACACACACACACACTACCATATCACATAAACATACTACAACATACAACTACACAGATCCACATGCACACACACCATAATATTAAACACAGAAACACACTGATGAACACACACAAACACAACACAAACAGACACAAACAAAGTGATGCATACACGCAAAACACCATCACAACACACAATCACACTCACATCATATAATACACACACACACACACACACACACACACACACACACACACACTTAATTCACTAAACTAACATATAAACTGATGTACACTCACACACCATCACACACACACACTCTACGCTACACTAACAAAATACAAATAGATGTACATGTACACACACATCATATCATGCACAAAACATGCACACTGATGAGCACACACATACACACATTTATGAAACACACATATTAACAACAGAAATATAAACTGACGCATACACAATACACACACACACAACACTACACACACACACACTGATGCACACCATGCAACCACCGCACCACAACACAAACAAACAGACACAAATATAAACTGATGCATACACACAATACCCCACACACACACACACACACACACACACAAAGATACTGATGCACAAACGCACAACACTACACACATCACAATACACACGGTCTCTTACACGAACACACCACACGCACACACACAAACCACTATATAACTCTCTCTCTCTGTGTGTGTGAGTGTGTAATCAATAGGGCGAGAAATGAAGCAGCACAATTGACTTCAGCTTGTTCATTCATTATTAACGGCTCAGACTAAATGAACTTAAATTGAAGGAGTCGCCGTTTGACAGCCCTAAGCTTCTCATTTAACATGCAGCAACAAATCTCAATGTGCCGCGGCCGCACACACACACACACACACACACACACACACACACACAGATCCCGAGATGCTGAACACACTCCTCTTTATCATCCACAGATGCACAATATCTGTCTCAGAAAACAAGAGTTTATCTTTCCACTACTAATCGCTGATTTTAGGATGGATGGATGGATGGATGGATGGATGGATGGATGGACAAAATGAGAATAAATGATAGATAGAATGAATGATAGAATGAACAAAAACAAACAGACATGAATGAAAGAATAAGAATCAACAAAAGAACAAATGGACAATAGAACAAACAAACAAATAATAGAATGAATGAACAAACGATAGAACGAAAGAACAAATGATTGAACGAATAAACAAACAACAGAACAAATGAACAAACAACAGAATGATTAAACAAACGATAGAACGAACGAACAAACGATAGAACAAACAAAAAGGATAGCACAAAAGAACAAACGATTAAACGAATAAACAAACGATAGAACAAACAAATGTTAGAATCAATAAACAATAGAACAAACAATAGAACACAAACTAACGATACAATGAACGAACAAACGTTAAAACGAATAAACCAAATATAGAACAAACAAACGATAGAACAAACAAACTTTAGAATGGACAAACAAACTATGGAACAAACGAACAAACGACCGAACGAACATACAAATTATAGAACGAATGAACAAACAATAGAATGAACGAACAAACGATGGAACAAACAAACAAACAATAGAACGAATAAATAAATGATACAATGAACGAACAAACCAACGATAGAATGAATAAACAAATGATAGAATGAATGACAAAAAGAACAAAAAGAACTAGATAGATCGATAGAATGAACGATAGAACGAGAGATAGAATAAGAGAACAATAGAGTGAATGAAGGAACGAATGATAGAACAAACAACAGAACGAATGAAAGATCAAATCGACAAACAAATGAGAACGATAGATAGAATGATGATAGATGGAGAATAGAATGATAAACAGAATGATAGAACAATAAAGAATGAGAGACAGAATGATAATTAAACGAAAGATAGAATGAACAATAGAAAGAATGATAGAGTAATTGTCAAATTTATCAAATATGGTTATTAATTCTTTTGTAATTTTAACAGTAAAGTTCTGGGAATTGATTAACTAAATTGGCCGTAGTGTATGAGTGAGTGAGTGAGCGAGTGTGTGTGTATATGAGTGTGTATGGGTGTTTCCCAGTACTGGGTTGCAGCTGGAAGGGCATCCGCTGCATAAAACATATACTGGAATAGTTGGCGGTTCATTCAGCTGGGGCGATGCCTGAAATAGAGACCAAGCTGAAGGAAAATTAATGAATGAAATCTCAGAACACAGACAGGCCACAACACACACACACACACACACACACACACACACACACACACACACACACACACACACACACACACAGCAGGTTTCCCGATGCAGATGTAATTGTAGTGATGATCAGTGATACATCAAAGCAGTCCTGTGGGAATCAGAGCGGCTCTTTCTGGAGAGTTCATTAAGATCAAGCTGTGATTCAGAGGGACACTCGACCCGTCCTGAGCTCCACATCAAACACTGCACAAATCCTGCTCACGATCATCACTTAAACACATCTCTCTCTCTCTGTGTGTGTGTGTGTGTGTTAAAGACGTCCAGCAGATAATGGAGAAAACATCTGACGCTCTGGGCTATTATATACATGTTATTACACGGCGATCTGGAATACTCCAGTCTGATTGGTCAATAATGACATTCCACTGCATGTTATTCTCAGATAACAACTCGTTACACTGACATGAAGACAATGTGGTGTTGGCAACAGGCTGACATCAATGCTAAATGTGTGTGCGTGCGTGAGCATGTGTGTGAATAACTGCTGAATGTGTGAGTAGAACTGCTTGACCTTTGTATCAGCACTGCCGCTGCGCCTTAGACCACACACACACACACACACACAGCTTGCAGAAACAACGATCAACATACAAAACTACACACACACACCACTTAACTTACAGCTCCACAAGCAAACACACACACACACACACACACACACACACACACACACACACACACACACACACACACACACTGCAGATCACGTTTCTACACATTCCTGAGAGAACATTTCAGCACAGACGGTTATTCCAAATAAACTAGTTGATTAAATAGATCAATATTTACTTCATTACAGTAACACATGAATAAATGAAGGGTTAAAGCTGCTGATGGTCTTCAGACTCATGTGTTGTTGTGCTGGTTGAAAGTCTCTTCATATTCCAATAGTACTGATTACAGTAAATGATCTAAATGTGTTTGTGTGTGTTTATATTCTGGGTGAGGCAGAACACAAGGAAACATAAGTATGGTAAGTATGTTCCAGCCGATAACTCCAATAATTCAGATTCAGCCCAAATTGTCTGTCAGCAAATGTAGGTTTGTAGATCTGCAGCCGTTTGCTCATGACAGCAGTTAAAACACATGCTGAATCAAAACTCCTGAGTCAATATTGGAGTGAGTTCTGCACGCTGGAGGAAGGATGACACCATGGCTGAAGTGTTTCTCTTAGACGGGTCATGTTCTGTCTAA
>NC_141044.1:44665000-44695000 GCF_052040795.2 Danio rerio
GGTTCCAGAAATCAGGCAAGACAAAAACAGAATCGGGCGCTGCAGTGGCGCAGTAGATAGTACTGTCGTCTCACAGCAAGAAAGTCGCTGGTTCAAACCTCGGCTCAGTTGGCGTTTTTGTGTGGAGTTTGCATGTTCTCCCTGCATTCACGTGGGTTTCCTCCGGGTGCTCAGGTTTCCCCCACAGTCTAAAGACATGTGCTACAGGTGAATTGGGTAGGCTAAATTGTCCGTAGTGTGTGTGTGCGTGTGTGCGTGTGTGGATATTTCCCAGAGATGGGTTGCGGCTGGAAGGGCATCCGCTGCGTAAAAAACGTGCTGGATAAGTTGGCGGTTCATTCCGCTGTGGCGACCCCGGATTAATAAAGGGACTAAGACGAAAAGAAAATGAATGAATGAAAAACAGAATCCAAAAAATAAAGTGAACAAGTTCGTGACAGGGTGAGAATGTGGTAAAATCCCAAAACGTGCTAAAAATCAGACGAGCGTTTTTCTTTTTCTGGACGGCTTTTGTAAATTGTTGGTTGGGTTTAGGGAAGTAAGCGGGTGAGCGGCGGGTCAATCTGTAAAATTAGTTGGTTCAGGGAAGGAGGAGGGTGGGTCAGCTGATTGGCCAATCGCCCAGTAAATTATTCAGCTAGTCAGACAGACGGCCGTTTGACAGCGGTCTATAGTAAGTTCACGCGAGAACAGAGCGGGCACGAATGGCACTTGCGAGAGGCATTTAAGATGTGAAAAAGTGCACACATCGGCCTCTCGCGGATTCGCAAAAACATAAACTGCAAAAATACATACCTCCAGGGACGTATTTCCCGGTCTCCAGAAACATCCACGGGGCTACGTTTTCAGAATGAGTCTGGGTTGGATAATTTGTTCACCCTTTACTGGGTGATCTTTTTCTCATTTGACTTATGTCTGCTTTAGAGACACGTTACAGGTCTATGACAAAAATCTAATTGTTTACCTTAGAAAATATGTTACAGATTTACACTGTCAAACGTTTGTGTGAGTCAAAATCAGGATTAAAATCTAAAAAAAAAAAAAATCTAAGAAAATCATTTGCCCATATCGCACAAACCTAGTCTGCATGTGTGCTTCAGTGTGAGTGTGTGCTTGATGCTTCTGTCAGTCTATGTGGCTCCTGTCGCTGTTCATCTAGAACTCCACATCTATAATGCTCTTAGTCTATGCTGACATCATCTTCAGCAGCTCAAACACTCTAATGGCTAATGGACAGACGACTGCTTCTCACTCAGGGCTGCTGTTTATGCTAATGAAGGAGAGATAGGCGCTAGTGGGCGGGGCTTTCCCCCTCTAAAGACACGTACAAAGGGAGAATGTCAATCAAAGTGTTTCTGCATCAAGTCTGATTATAAAACATACAAATAATTGATGTTGAGCATTGCCAAATGTCTACACTGCTGTCACACAACTGTTTAAACCTTTTATAAAAGTGATTTTTACATCATAAATACATGTCTCCTAACAGCTTCTACTCATATTTGATCACCACTTTCTAAACTCCAGCATAGAGTAAGAAACGCTGAAGGTGTGTCTGGTTTGATGGTCTACATGCTGAACATGTCAGAAATCGAGGCTCTGCTTCATGTCATCTTTATGCTTGGCTGAATAATAAAGACTAAAAAAGGGAGTTGGAGAGTCTGGAATATTTGGACGAAGCTGTAAGTATTGAGCAAACGCCAATGACCCACTTTCCTTATTCATTCACTTTAAGGAGAGACTTACAAAATACCCTCCGTCTCGAGAGATGGGAACAAATTAGCCATGATGGGACGCAAGCCACAGAACACAACGCTCCATGCTGGTGCATGCTGGGAAACAACAGAGAGACCAAACCCAAGAGAAGGGCGTCTCCTGACATAAAGACACGCCAATGTCCTGATTTAATAACGCCTGGTGCCAATGTGTGAGGAAATGAAGCAGTCGCTGGTGGGACTGGGAAGATTTATTTGCTGGACAGACGATTGCACAGTACTGGGGGAAAGTTGGAAAAGAGTCCCTTCTGCTCAACAAGGCTGCATTTATTTGATCAAAATCACAGCAAACAGACAGACAGACATGTAGATAGATAGACAGACAGATAGACCGATAGATAGACAGATAGATTGACCGATAAATAGATGAATAAATAAATGCATGGAAAAGTAAATGAATAAATAATAAATAAATAAATAAATAAATAAATAAATAGGCAAAAATAATTAAATTGATAGATGGAAAAGTAAATAATTAAATAAATAAATACATAGATGGACAAATAAATATATAAATGGATAAATAAATAGATGCAAAAATAAATAAATGTATTAATAAATAAATGGATAAATAAATAAATAAATAAATTAATTAATTAATTAATTAATAGCCAGCCCTCCAGTAAACTTTACTTTTTTAAAATCATGTTCCAAGTGATGTTTACCAAGGGAAGGAAAATGTTCACAGTATTTCCAATAATATTTATTTAATATTATCAATGTCATCAATTATTATCAATATTATCCACCTTAATTATGATTTTTTTCCCAATTGTCTGCAGTACAAACCGCTGTTGTCTAATAATTTGCCTAATTATACTAATTAACCCTTTGTGTTTCCAGCTTTCCCTTTTTGCAGATGTGACATGTTGTTGTACTGATCATAATTCATTGTATCCAGTAGATTAAGTGGAGTCTGCTCTACCCTGATGATTCGACTTAGTAGATTTGATTAAGAGACACATTTGACTGTACGAAGCCGTTTTGGCGCGACAGCATGAAGATCTCTTTACTCATCTAATCACTTAAATGAGTAAGTTGCATGGCTAAATTAACTATTATTTTAGGATGAGTGAACAGTTGGCAACCAGGACAATTGAGTATTAGTTAATCCTGCATCCTCTGACTAACTTCAGAGTATCGACGTACTGTTCGTGAGAAGCCGCGCAAACCAGGGGCGTAGAACTCTGAGCGGCATCTGATCCCTAATGAACATACAATTAAGAATATCGGACCCAAGAAAATGTCTAAATTGTATCACAACTAAAAATGTGATCAGCTAAAAAACATAAATGGCAAATTGAGAATAACTCAAATTAAGGTCAGATTAATTTACGCGTAAAGTCAGAAGTGAATCAATGTATTTTAATAAAGTAAAATCACTTTTTCCAGAAGCACCCGAGAAGACATACACGCAGAATTCCTTCGACCACGACACTAGATTCCGTCATTGGTCCGGTGGGTAAAATCTTACAAATGTGATATTTATTTATATAGCAATGTCTTTATTTGCTTTATTATGCGATATGCACACAAGTCACATTTATGCATTATTGATTCACATTGTTGGATGGAGGCATAGCTCATAATCCCATAAAGTAAAAACAGCAGCACATTTTCTCCTCTAAATGACTCGATAAGGGGGTGTAAACTTATGCACACATCTTTTCATGACCTAACTTGGGAACACATCTGATTATAATCAAAGTTAATAACTCACACACACACCCCAGCTCCTTTCCATGAACACACCAATTTCCGATCCAATCAGAGCATATGACAGCAAGAAAAGAGCTAAGAGAAGCCCATGATGACTTTCAGCCTATAAGAAACAGCCTGGATTAAAGATAGCGATTTAGCTTGAGTTTATTGTGCCTTCGTCTTCTGAGGAGCAACTTATTTATTAGAAGACACCACAGTGGTTTCTCCGAATGCATCAAACCACACTTCTTTGACTAATATCTGTGCAGGAGCAGCAGGAACGGATCATTTTCTTCTCTTTTGTTTCTCATTGGACTGAAACGCTGCTTTATTCACTAATGATTTATGAGGTTTTACAGTCTAATTCTCCTGTTTGGATGTAAACAGAGCTAGTGTTACTCGAGGAGCTGTTCTCAGACCCGTGCAGACTGCAGCGTGTGTGCGTTCAGGTCTGTGGGGTTGCTCTGGGCTCTGTCCTGTTAATGCAGCGCCTGCGGATTCGCCTGCGGCTCTGAGACTCCAGCGGTTCGCGAATCCCGAATCTGATCTCCTGCCGGTCCCAATGACCCGCCACTCAGAGTCTGCGGCTTCATCTACAACACCTGACACTAACACCAGCACACAGACCAGGCAGCGAAGTGACAATAGAGCTCGACTTGACTTCAAACCACATCTGAGTTTATAATCCAAAGCTTAAGTCAAGTCGAGCTCTATTGTGATTCCTCTACATGTGTGGATTCTGACAGTATGATAACCTTGGATAAAAGTATTACGGTATTTGTGGTTACTGCTCTAAAAATATGCTCTAAATTAGTAAAATTAGTTAAAAAAAAGTTTTAAATCAGTAGAAAAAAACAGCAATTATCCCAATTGAACACTATGTAATTATTTAAAAAAAACATTTAAAATATTGTGGAACAGTAAACATGTCAGGCTAAACAATTGAAATAAATCATTGACTCCTGCTGTCCTTATTAAAGTAAAAAAACTTGTAAAGGCATCTTTGGATGTCCTAATAATAATAATAATAATAATAATAATAATAATAATAATAATAGGTCACAGGTAAATGGATTAGTCCGGGCGGCTAACATAAACCATAAACAAAGTGAGGGACAAGAAACATGGCATAGGAAAAACAAGACAAGGTAAACGCTTCGTAATGTTGACAGGTTCACAAGACTCAGCAATGTGTGTGTAAATGATAGTCCAGCTAATGAATCAAGGATGAGCTTCAGCTGTGTGTCTCTATGTGTGTGTGTGTCAACAGGGAAAACTGGAACAGGTGTGTGAGATGCATGACAGGATTGTAGTCCATTTGGTGGCAGATTTGTAGTTCTCCAGCGATCCACAGTAGCTAGATTTCTGGAGACTGCAAGATCGACACATGTAATGAGTGAAATTTGCATAAATCCCATGTAAAACTAACTAAATTGTTTAAGGAAAAACATCCTGTTTGAACCAACATAACGGAGATCAAACAGTGTGAATTATACATTAATCAAGGGTCAAAATAGTTAACTTTCATCGGACCACAGTGAACTAAATTTCTATATTTAAAGAGCACCTATTATGCAAATTTTTTTCTTCAATAGTGAAACAATATTTTGAGACACACGTTCTGCTCTTGCTTTGAACTAATTGTTTTTGAGAAATGGCCAATACTGAATAATACATTTTGCTCAGTTCTGCTCTCGTCTTCCTGCTGATAGTAAGTGGTCTGGATTGAGTGAGATATGCTGAAGGTTTTGTTTCAGAGTATTAGGAGGAGAAGTTTGGGCAAAGAGCTTTCTGGATCCTCCAAGACGAGCCACACAGAATGATTCTCTTTTCTTCGCTGGGCTAAACAGGGATTTGCCTAATTTGGCATCTACTGCATTTGCCAATGGAGATTTGCCTGGTTTGTGGCAGAAAGATCTGCTCCACAAACCCTGCCTGGAAAAAACACTCAAACTAATTCTGCGCTCCAGTGAGAGGAGCAGAGAAACTCGGAGATCTGCAAACCCAACAAAACCTCACTGATGAGGATCCAAAACCATCACCAGCGCAGGATACAGAGCGACGAGACTCACACAGTTATTCATTAATATTACAATATGATGCTGTTTAATCGAGCTGCTGAGGACTTTGAGCTCAACACTGATCAGGCTGCTCATTTTTAGAAAAGCAATAAGAGAAGTCAAAATTATTCACCCTCCTTTAAAATTTTGTTGTTCTTTTTCAAATATTCCCCAAATTATATTAAACAGATTCAGGAATTTTTCACAGAGTTTCCTCTAATATCTGTTCTTCTGGAGAAAGTCTTGTTTAATTTGGGCTAGAATAAAAGCAGTTTTTAATAGTTTTAAAGCCATTTTAAGGTCAATATTATTCGCCCCTTCAGCAATATTAGTGTTGGATTGTCTCCAGAACAAACCACTGTTATACAATGACTTGCCCAATTACCCTAACTTTACCCTAATTACCCTAGTAAAGCCTTTACATGTCACTTTAAGCTGAATACTAGTAAGAGTACATTATATCTTTGTCTCTGGGATATATATATTGCGAAATAAATAGGATTTCTCCAGATGATTTAAATAGCTCTATTTAGAAAAGATACTGTTACTATTTATTTTTTTCAGGGAAGTGAAATATAAATATATTTATATCATTTATTATATTTACATTTTACACAAACTACAATCACAAATAAACACATTTGAGCTAATATATAAGCAAATTAAACCATGGTTTAAGGTTTTCTGGGGACAGTCTAGCAGTATTTGGTTGCAGCAATTGATTAATCAAATTTAAAATAACATTGCATTGTCTACAGCCATATCACCCTGCAGCCCAAGAGTTGTTACTCACTGAAGCGAAGCAGGGCTGACCACAGGGAGACCACATCGCAAAACAAGGTTGCTGTGTGCAGTGATGTTAGTGAGGCCAACAGGGGGCGCTCAACCTGTGGTCTGTGTGAGACCTAATGCCCCAGTATAGTGAAGGGGACTCTATACTGTCAGTGAGCGCCGTCTTTCAGATGAGATGTTAAAGCGAGCTCCTGACTCTCTGTGCTTATTAATAATCCCATGGCACTTCTGGTAAAGAGTAGGGGTGTAACCCCGGTGTAACCCTTACCCATCATGGCCTCTCAATCATCCCCATCCACAGAACTGGCTCTATCGCGGTCTCTCCACTCCACCTATAGCTGGTGTGTGGTGAAGCACTGGTGCTGTTGTATTGTAGCATCCAAGTGGAGCTGCACACTGGTGGTGTTGAGACCCCCCTCATGATTGTGAAGCACTTTAGGTGTATGGCCATACATGATAAATGTGCAATATAAATACACATTACATTCATCATATAAATGATTCAAATGAATCTTTAATAAACTTCTTTATGCATTAGGGTTGTGGCGATAGACGATGCCATCGTCCAACGCCGATGGCCAACAAACTTCACGACGCTGAGCCCCACATTTCTATTGATGTATAACTTATTATTTGCATGTCATCTTCATAACAATAGCTGTCTTTTCATGATCTGTGTTTAACGTTACATATAGCTGCTGCTTGCATGACTGACAGCATGGTGAGGGTTAAATGAAGGATTATACAGCACCTCTCACGCTTAACGTGTAGATTCAGTGGCAAACCTGCAAACCCCGTCCCACAGACTTTACAGTGAATAGCTTTAGTTATTTTCATAGAGGACATGAAGCCACTGGAAGTCTTTTCTCCACTCTTGGAAAAGTGATTAACATTAACAGGGATTAACATTCAGCACATGATCACTAATAAGATGTGCCATTATTAGTAACTGTGGGTAAATCTGTCAGTGTTATTGTCATTCTCTCATCTTCAGCACTTCACATTTCCGCGGTTGTAGCTCCTGTCAACTGAAGGTTGAAGGCATTGACTGAGATATTGACGGCTGATAATAGCCAATCATTCGTGTTCTGTTAGAGCAGTTGGCCAATAAGAAGAGCACAAAGGCGGGGCAAGCATTGTTCACATAACAACTGTTTTAATCTGTTCCTGAGTGCTGCGTTTGGCGTTCATAGGTGCAAAGATGCATTCTGCATTAATGTATCCTCCATCAGCACACGCCGTGAGGAGTTTGCAGTGAAAACAATGAAAATGTATGCACTACAGTGAACTCCAACCGAACTCTCATCTCCTCCACCAGCTGTGGGAAAAGCCATTAGATGGATTAGATCACTGCCTATTCATACCAGAGTCCCGCTGAAAGAAAGTGATTGACAGGTGGTCATTTGCGTGTAACTATTTATTTAGGGTTTGGTTATTGGTCAAGCAAAGACCATGCGTGTCAGGTAGTGAAAACGGTAGGCTACAATTAATTAATTTATGAATTAATTGATATTTAACAACCCCCCCACCACGATGACAATGGCATTGTCCATCGCGATGTTTCACATTAGACATGGTACAATGCCAAATTGGTCAACATCACCCAACCCTAAAATGCACTACTGCTTTCAACTCTCGAAAAATACTCACACAGTCACAGGCCTTAAAACACATGCAGATGATAGACTTGCACTCTTATCATGGTTCAATTCTGCAGAGCCTCCACAAGTGTTGTGTGTTTTGAACTATGGCTTCTAGTCAACTATAATATGAACTGAAACAAAACATGCATATCTTGTAATGTGCCTATTATGGATGCATACAATGCGATATCGGTGCTGAAACCATATCTTGTGCATATATATATATATATATATATATATATATATATATAATGTACTTTCATCAAGGCAAAGACAAAAGAAACCAGTTATTAGAAATGAGTTTTTAAAACTATGAAGATTACAATTAGAATTCAAATTTAACAGGAGGACTAATAATCCTGACTTCACCTCTTTATATTTATAATCTAAACTTTGTAGTACTTGCATATAAAATCAGCATTCTTCTAAATATCTTCTCACTCAAAAACACCAGTGAAATAATACGACAGTGTGTAAATTACGACGTAATAAACTCCCAAAGGACAAAACTCAGCTCCCGCCCTGCATTGTCTGAGCGCAGTATAGCATTTCACCACATTATGACAGCGGAAGCGGTTTCACATTGACACAAAAACAGCGTCCTGAAATGTTCCTCCATTATAGAGCAGCTCCCACATGAGCACGGAGTCAAACGTTCCCAAAGCCTTTCAGAAAGACGCGTCTTCTAAAAAGCTCAGCTGCTCTAATTTGGAGGAGAGATCTTAACCTCACTTAACTTTGCCCACGCCACCAGAGAGCCCGGTTCCTTGAAAACGTCCCGCTCGTATAAACGCTTGACACACATTCAGGGTTTCATCCATCAGGAGCAGATGAAATATGAGGTGTTAAGGAGCGGAGCATGTCCTGCGGCGCTTCATAAATCCATATATCCTTCCTGAACACTGACAGTGACCCAAAAACAGGCGCATGGAGCGAGGAAAGCAGGCGGGAGGACTGAAAACCATGTCAAAATGTGCAAAACACAAATGCTGTCTTTTTGTGTGCAAACTATTGTTCTCTTGAGATGAGCAGATCTGACAATACACTATATATAAAAAACAGACTGATGCACAAACACACCACACTCAGGAAGTGCTAGTAAATATCAGATAACTGTGAAAAAACTATAATTGAACACTGTAAAATAAAAAATAAATAAACAAAAAGTAAAAAAATATATAAGAGTAAATTAAAAATGAAGAATATGATTACTCTATATTAAATATACACAACTAAATTTATTTATTATTATTGTTACTATTATCATTATTATTAATAATTTATTTTTAATATCAAACTGAAATTGTGTCCTCTACACAATAATAATAATAATAATAATAATAATAATAATAATAATAATAATAATAATAATAATAATAATTAAATCAAACTGAAATATTGCCCTCTGCACAATGATTACTATTATTATTATTATTATTATTATTATTAATCAAACTGGAATAGTGCCTTCAATACAATAATTGATTGATATCATCATCATCATCATCATTATAATCATTATCATTAATATTAATAATATAATTATTTTAAATCAAACTAAAATATTGCCCTCTGCACAATAATTATGATTTCTATTATTATTATTATTATTGTTATTATTATTATTATTATTAATATTGTTTAATTAAACTGAAATTGTGTCCTCAACACATAAATTATTGATTATTATTATTGATAGCAATTTTATTAAACTGAAATATTGCCCTCCGCACAATAATTATGATTATTATTAATTTTGTTATTAATATTTTTAATTAAACTGAAATAATGCCCACCGCACAATTATGATTATTAAATATTATTATTATTAATATAATTTTAAACTGAAATGGTGTCCTCAACACAATAATTATTGATTTTTATTACTAATAATAATTTTATCAAAATGAAATATTGCCCTCCGCACAATAATTATGATTATTATTCATTACTATTATTAATTTTGTTATTAACATTTTTTCAATAAAACTGAAATAATGTCCTCTGCACATTTATGATTATTATTAATTATTATTAGTATTAGTATTATTATAAATACTTTTTTAAACTGAAATATTGCCCTCCGCACAATTATGATTATGAAAATTATTATTATTAATACTATTTTAAACTGAAATATTGCCCTCCGCACAATAATTAAGATTATTATTAATTATTATTATTATTAATACTTTTTTAAACTGAAATATTGCCCTATGCACAATAATTAGGATTATTATTAATTATTGATATTAATACTTTTTAAAATCAAACTGAAACAATGCCCGTTGCACAATAATTATAATTGCTATTAATATTAATATTCTTTCATTAAACTGAAATGGTGTCCTCAACACAATAATTATTGATTTTTATTATTATTATTATTTATTTTTATGATTTTTAAATCAAACCGAAATAGTGCCCCCTGCACAACAATTATTATGATTATTATTATCATCATTATTAATATATTTTAAAACAAACTGAAATAATGCCCTCAATTATTATTATTATTTAAATTTAACTGACATAGCACCTTTTTACACACACTATTATGATTATAATAATAAAAATTATTATCATTATAACAGGGCGTGGGGTTCAATTTAAGCTCCTCCTCTCATCTTTCACTCACAACAAACTAATAGCTGCTTGGAAGAATAATTCTTCAATCATAAGAGACGAACTGCTGCTCCAGAGCTGATGCAGACGACCAGTGTCAATCACCAGCAATCTAGCCAGATCATTGGGAAACATTCATTATTACCCAAACTACAGTTCTGCCACTGAAATGAACTATACATCCCACCATGCACCTCATACACACCAGTTTCACAACACAATGATTTCCTACAGCTGGAAGCTAATCATGGACTTTTATCCTCGACTATATACACAGCACACTCACACTCATTCATTGCTGAGTCTAGTTCACCTGTAACTTTACAAAGTGTTAATCCCGTCTAGTCTTGCTGTGCCTCTTGACCCTGCCCTTGTTTATCGATTATGCTGTAAGCCGCCTGTACCGATCTCTTCGCCTGAGACCGATTGCTCCAACTTGGACTGTTTATGACACTGCATTTGGACCCTCAACTCCGTTATACCATGTTGTACTCTTCACTTTAACACTAACCATGTGCACTAGCAAAATAAACATTACATTTTATTTCATGCAGACTTTAGGAGAGTAATATAGATCTAGAGAAATATAGTATAGAATACAGTATCTGCAGATGCCTTCAGTGCTCCCAACTTTGAGCTTTATCTCCTGCTGTCTCACTCGTACTCTAACACGAGAAGCGGAACTCACACAAAACCTGTATAATGCCCAATTAAATATTTACAGGCATTTGCCTTTTAGCTGTTATTGGGCACATTTTAATATACAATTCCCTTTGCCGTCTCCTGAAACGCCTCTGGAGCCGCTGAAAGCACCAACTCAAGGTTAAAAAGGCGTCCCGGCGCTCCGAGACATTCTCCAGGAGGAGCTTCAATGAGAAACACTAATGCTGCAGTTTTATTTTGGTTCAATATTAATTTTACAAATTACATACATATTTTGCATAATGTTTATTAATGATCTGGCTGCCTTCAGAGAGAGTTTTACTGCAGCAAACGCTTGCATCAGCAGCATCTGTGCTTCATCTGATCCCAGACCAGCTCTATTGCACACACACTCACACACACACACAAACACGCGCACTCATACTTCAGGCTTAATGAAACGCACTGTTTTACGCACTGTGTGCTGTGCAGTTCTCGGAGTGTGTGTTTACTTCATGCATGAAGTTTTCTTCTCTCTTTGCATGTCTGATTTTTATCTTGGAATTACAATGTTTGTGACATTTCTACTTTGTCATTCTTGCATTTATGTTTTTTTTTCCCTCCCATTGGGTTACTTTTAATAATAAAAAAAGAAAACTCAGAGAAAAAAAAAAAACACATAATAGCAAAAAAAAAAAAAAAAAAAAAAAAAGACTCAAAATTCCACGATTTAAAAAATGAAAATAAATGAGAGTGAATTAATCAATAAATAAATGAGAATAAAAATATTAATGAATCAATCAGTAAATAAATAAATGAATAAATAGACAAATAAAATATAATTAGATAAATGAATGAACGTATAAAGTTAAATAAATGAATAAATTATAAATTAATAAATGAATAAAAGAATAGAAAAATAAACAAGTGAATAAATAAATGAATACAAAAATGAATAAAAAAAGAATGAATAAACTTAGTAAATTAGTGAATAAACAAATGAACTAATTAACAAATGAATGAATGAATGAATAGGTAAATATAGTAAATAAATTAATAAGTGAAAAAATACATTTAGTAAATAAATGAATGAATGAATGAATAAATAAATAAATAAATAAATAAATGAAATAAATAAAATGCATAAATAAATGAATGAACAGATAAATAAATGAAAAAAGTAAACTTAGTAAATTAATAAATAGATTAATTAATTAATCAATTAATTAATGAAAAAATTATGAATGAATGAATAAATTAGTTCATTAACAAATGAATAATAAAGTACATAAATAAAAAAATTTATGTAATAATTTATTGAATAAATAATTAATTAATAAATGAATAAGTAAATAAAGAAATTAATAAATAAATAAACAAAATAATGAATGTATGAATGAATGGATGGATGGATGGATGGATGGATGGATGGATGAATAAATAAATAAATAAATAAATAAATGAATGAATAAATAAATATGAATTACTAAAAAAATAATGAATCATAATGAAACTTAATAAACAAATAAATAGATAGAGTGATAGAGTGATACAGTGATAGATAGACAGACAGAGAGATAGAAAACAATTATGATTAAAAATATGATGAATTTATAAATTAGACACCTTTGATGCATAAATTGCAGAAGAACGATCGCTGCACTGACTTGTATATAAATGGGTGTGAACAAAACCATCAGAAACAAAAATCTACACAACTTCATGCATAAAACCACAAACCAGCATTTATGCTTTATAAATCTCTGTTAGCTTCATCAGAATTCGCAATGGAAAACCAATTAGAGATGCAGTGTGAAGGCTGAGAGCTGGACTGATTTAACTCCAGTTTCACTGAGACTTTATTCATGCGCCAGCACGGGAGCCGAAACAAGATGTGCCATTATTAACTAGGAAAAGGCCTCCATTTTGGCTCTAGCTGTTGTGGCATTTCCTGCTGCCGTGGCTCTGAAAGGGCAGGTTCAATGTCAGCCCTCAATGAGTGGATTATTAATGCAATTAAATCTGCACTTGTACACCGGACCCCAGCGATGCGGTTATTTGGAGTGTTAAATTACTGCTGTCGTGTGTGTGTGTGTGTGTGTGTGTATATGTGTGTGTGTAAGCCAAATAAATATGAGGGAAAAGCGGAAAAATAAAGCTGATCTGAGCGTATATGACAGAAAGAGATTAACTTTTGGGCAACTCTTATTCTCTACAATGTACTGTATGCAATTAGTTATAAAAAGGATTGCAAATTGGTTAATTATTGGTTTGAAACATTCGGGATGTTGCAGACAATACGCCAGAGATTGCATTTATGGTGAAAGAAAACTAAAATCCTTTTTAAAAATGACATATTTCAAAAATGCTGACTTAATTCTCAAAATTCTGAGATTACGTTTGACAATAATGATAAGAAAATAACACTAATATCAACAGAAATGTCAGATTTAGAATAAATATCTAAATTTCTGGCTTTTTGGATTACAATTCACAATTTTTGTGAAAATTTTGAGTTCTAAAATCTGAATTTTGAGAAATAAACTTGTATTTGACAGAAAGAAAGTCTGAGTGCGATAAAATAAATGTAATAGGTTATAATAATATTTTTTGCTTTAAGATTATACAATAATATGTCCTCTATGAACAGCATTTGTGATAATTAATGCAAACTAATTGTTTAAACCAAATTTTCAATGTGTGTGTGTGTGTGTGTGTGTTCATACAGATATTAAATAACTTTAAATTGAGATATAAATTGAATAAGCTTTAGGGCAGTACGTGGCTCAGTGGTTAGCACTGTGGCCTTAGAGCAAGAAGGTCGCTGGTTCGAGTCCCAACTGGGTCAGTTGGCTTTTTTGTGTGGAGTTTGCATGTTCTCCCCCTGTTGGCATGGGTTTCCACATGCACTATAGGTGAATTGATGAACTAAATTGGTCGTGGTGTATAAGTGCGTGTGTGCGTGTGTGCGTGTGTGTGTGTGTGTGTGTCTTTCCCAGTACTGGGTTGCGGCTGAAAGGGCATTCGCTATGTTAAACATGGATAAATTGGCAGTTCATTCCGCTGTGGCAACCTCTGATTAATAAAGGGACCAAGCGGAAGGAAAATGAATGAATGAATGAATGAATGAATGAATAAGCTTTGCAGTGATGTTTGGTTAGTTATAATTGGCCAATATGTTGCAATACAAGTATTTGAACTAGAAATCTAAATATAATGAGAAAATCAACTTTTAAATTGTTCAAATAAGTTCTTAGCTATGCATATTACCAATCAAGAATTAGGTTTTGATATATTTACACTAAGAGACCTTTATCAAATGTCTTCATGGAACAGGAACATTACTTTTGGCATACAAATTAGACTCAATCAATGCATTGTTGGCTCTTCCTCCAGATATACTCATGCATTTGTGTCATCATCTACAGTAAAATGCTCTATAACAGCATTTCATGTTGACTTCAAATGAATTCCTGTTGACAAAAGCAGGAAACAGAAGGACGGGCCGGCAGCCGGTGTGTAATAAAGAAGAGCAGCAAACATGAAAAGCGCAGGAGACACACACACACACACACACATGCCAGCTTCACAATAAACACCAGAAAAAAAATGTGTGAGAAATAATTAGAGCGTCATTAAAAAAACAATTTGGCACGACACGGTCCACGCGTGCAGCTCAAATATTTACGCCTCCTCTATTTAGCGCAGACATAAATAAATCTCTGGGATTAACGCTGGGCATCGATGCTTGGCAACAATTAAAAATGTCAGCAAACGTGGGAGACGAACACATGGCGGAGCGAACACACGGAGGAACTTTCAGCTGTTGCCTTGAGCCGAGACATGAAGCGGAGACGGTCCATTCACTGAGGACACTTTCATCCTTCAACAAACAATGGCCTGATCATATTTAGGTCAGAAAAACATACAAAAGTGCTGCAGTGAGGAAGTACACTGTATAACAATAAAAGTTGACTAAACTAAATTGTGAAGTAACTAGCTGCAGAGCTTTTTTAGTTGAAGCAACTTAATTTGAGTCAAGTGCAGTACTTGGGTTCAAAGTTAAGTCAACTCAAAAAAGCTGTGCAGTACGTTGCCTTTTAAGTTGTCAACTTTTTTTACTGTGTGCTGATAACCTTTACGTTATCATGCAAAACAAAAAGCAAAACCCAATGCAAAGCAAAACAAAAGCAAACAAAACTAATCACAAGCTAAACAAAAGCAAAACTAAAAAACAAAAACACAAACGCATAAAACAAAACCCAACTCTATAAAAGCAAAGCAAAACAAATGCAATAACACAAAACCCAACACAAACAAAACAAAACAGCTCAATGTCAGTTCCAAAGCAGTAGACCAATCATAAGAACTCAAAGGCGGGGCAAGTGTTGCAAGTTAAAACCCATTACTGAGCAACTTTACTGTAAAGGTGTTACATATTTTTTTGCATGGGCCACAAATCTGACTCGTTCTCTATAAATCAGTCAAAATAAAAAGTGATTTGTTATTCATCCAAAACTAAAGTGGGCCCATAACTTATCATAAAATCTCTCTACAATTCAAGAAACAATGTCCTGCTCATATTGAAGGCAGGAAAACATAAACGGTGCTGCAGTGAAGTAGTATGTGCTGATAACCTCCATGTTAGCATGCAAAACAAGAACAAAAACTGCAAAAGCAAAAGCAACAAAACAAGTCCCAACAAAAATCTAAACAAAAGCAAAGCACAAAAAAGAAAAGCACAAAACAAAAAGCACAAAACACAAAACCAAAGTGCAAAAAAAGCAAAGCACAAAACAACAAAATGCAAAACAAACTGCAAAACAAAATAAACAGCAAAGCACAAACAAAAGTAAACCATAAAACAACAACAAAACGCAAAACAAAACAAAAAAAAAGCACAACAAAACGAAATAAAGGCAAAACAAAACAATAAAACAGAAAACAAAAGCAAAGCACAACACAAAACAAAACAACAAAAAACAAAACAACAGCAGGTGACGCAAAACAAAACAATAACACAAAAAACAACAAAATAAAAAACAAAAGCAAAGCACAAAACAAAAAGCAAAACAAAACAACAAAAAGGCAAAAGCAAAACAAAAAAAAAGAAAACAAAAAGTAAACCACAACACAAAACAAAATAAAACAAAAAGCAAAACAAAAGGCAAAACAAAGCAAAACAAATCCAAACAAAAGCAAAGCACAAAACAGATGTCAGTTTTAAAGCTGTGGACCAATCAGAAGAACTCAGGGGTGGGGCAAGTGTTGCAAGCTTCTGTTTACAGTCAACTTTTTGACAACATGGTGGAAAAGGCACTTAAAAAAACATTCCTGTGCAAGCTTACTGTAAAGTGTTACCAATTTCTCTTTTTTCAACAGAAAAAAAAGTGGAGCATGAGTACATAACTAAATGTACATTTTTGTTGTACTGTCCATTTAAAAACTACAGAAACACACGATCAATCTGTTGGATCTATTAATGTCTTCAGCTTCATCTGATTTCCAATGCATGGGCCACCATGTCTGATTTATAAACGAATCAGAATCATTCCCTATAAATCAGTCAAAATATAAAGTGATTTGTCAATCATCCAACATTAAAGTGGGCCCATTTCTTATCATAAAATCTCTCTAACCTTCAAGAAACAATGTCCTGCTCATAATTAGGTCAGGAAAGCATGGAAAAGTGCTGCAGTGAAGTGAAACTAGGCCCAGCAAATTGCTAATGAGTCAAAGGAGGGCCATTAAAAGTGTGCTGACAGTAATGGAGATATTTGCCTGTGGTCAAACACACGCAGAGGTGCGTTCCCGGCTCACGAAAACACCGCGGCAGACAGAGAATATCAAAAAAGCCTCGCTACCAGAAAAGCCTTTGAAATTGGGACAGCGTCGGCCCATTGTGGATTAATTAGCTTGCTTTTTGAGCTCGTTCAGGCCGACACAGTCACCTACAAAGAGGTGAACAGCGCCTGTCATATTATTAGAGCTTAATCACCTTATTTATTTATAACAAATATCACACATGTCTGGATACTGCTGCTTTTTTATTTCCACAAGTGACAAAATAACTATCTTTGAGTTCAAAACACAGATATAAAGTCTGAATCGTAAGATACAAACTTGCAATTGCGAGAAGAATAAAGGCAGAATTTTAAGATAAATTAAATAAAGTTAATAGTAGTTGGTTTCAATAATATTTTTTGATATGAACACTGAACAGCATATATGAATATTATTGTAGTATGGAAGGTAAATCCAATAATAATAATAAATTATTTGAATGTTTATGGTTTAAACCAGGGGTTTTCAAAGTGTGAGGCGCGCCTCCCCTGGGGGGCGCCAGAGCATGTCAGGGGAGGCGCGTGAAAAATATATAATGAAAATATAATTATTAAGTTTAATTATTATATGTATTTTTTATTATATTTAAACGTTTTAATTAAACAAAGCTAAAAAAAATAATACGTCAAAAATAAGAAAATCTTTTTTACCCAGAAGGTCATAGCTGTGAATTCGCTTCTGTTTGGTAAGCCTGCCAATACAGGGGGAGGGTCTGTCGCGCGCGTTCTGATCAGCTGTGTTGTCGCGCGCGTGCTCAAGAGCGGTGTTGTCGCGCGCCTACTGAAGGGCGGGACCGGGGTGTGCCGCGTCGCGGGGGCACTTTTGATCATTTTGGAAGGGCACTTTCTATCCAGGACTAAAGAGGGCATGTGCACTGCACAGGTTGAGCCCTATGTGTGCACTTGCCTGCAAAGGATCGGTTTCTGAGTTTAGGATTTACGTGGACAGGACCAGCTGATGAACCACGACCTTTAAGTGTGGTTTGTCAAGATATTTTGGCTAATGACAGCATGAGACCCGCTAAACTTTGACTGTTTTGAATGGGATTAACAGTTCTTGGATCTGTTCTATTCATATTAACCATCATCCTAGTTTAAAACGTTATATTAAAATACTTGTTATTACTCTGTAAATAATTGCACTTTCATGCAAATGATGATAAAAGTGAGTTAACAGTCTGACATCTGTCTGTGTCTTTATATATACTGTGTGTATATATATATATATATATATATATATATATATATATATATATATATATATATATGTGTGTGTGTGTGTGTGTGTGTGTGTGTGTGTGTGTGTGTGTGTGTGTGTGTGTGTGTGTGTGTGTGTGTGTGCGTGTTTGGGAGGAGGGGGGCGCCAATGGATAAGTTGTGTCAAAAGGGAGGCCCACTGTCTTAGACTTTGAAAACCCCTGGTTTAAACAAATCAAAATATTAAGAAAATCTATAATATTAATAGTAATAATAACAATAATAATAATAATAATAATAATAATAATAATAAATCAATAATAAAAATAATAAATAAATAAATAAAAACGTCTGGAATAAGACGGTTTAAAAACAAAATATTGGGGAATTAGATAAATATTAATAATAATAATAATAATAATAATAATAATATAATTATAAATATATAAATATGTCTGCAATGTGATGGTTTTAAAAAAATCTAAACACTAAGAAACTCTATAATATTAATAATAATAGCAATAATATTAATAATAACAAATTATACAAATAAATAAACATGTCTAGAATATGATCATTTTAAAAATTAATGAGAAGATCTATAATATTAATAATAAAATATATTAATAATAATAATAATAATAAATAAAGATCAAGAATATGATGTTTTTTATCTAAATACTGGGAAAAATCACATTTAATGTAAAGTTTTTATTAATGCATACTTCTAATCTAAATCTCTTCTTAGCACTAAATTTAGTAGTTTTTAATTGGTTTTAATATTTTTTTATGCTTGTTACAACATGCTGAGTTACATTAAGTAGGAAAAGTGCTATACAAACAAAATCTGTTATTATTAATATTATAATTATTAATCAGAAATTAAGTTGATACATATTTACAGTGGGAAATTTTCAAGAAAGTTTTGAAAGTGACTTAGTAATGTATCTTTGGCTTCACCACGTAATCACATCGACATCCACATCACGTCACAAAAAAAAACAAGGACCCACCGTAAGGACAGCGTTGGCCCATTGCAGATTAACTGTCTTCATTTCTGAGCTCTACAGTCACCTACAAAGCGCTTTAACTTCAGTGAACAGCGGTTGTCGTATTATTAGGGCTTAATCACCTGACGCTTGTTTATTTATGGTGTTTTATGAAGCGTGATGGTCTGGAGCCGCTGGCGGACCACCTGTCCACCGTACGCACCGCAGCAGCTCTCTGTTGGAGAAGCGGCTGATTCATTAGCTTTTATGCTTGTTTGTAGCCCACCCGAGGACCAGCGAGCTTTCATTAGTACAGCACTGTTTACTCAGCAACTTACACACACTTACACACACAGTCCTCAGACCTGCAGGTGAACATCCACACCATCTGCATATTCCAGTGACTGAGGCTAAAATCACTGCATTTAAGTGCATGTGTGTGTGTGTGTGTGTGTAAGCATGTATGTGAAGATATATGCATATATGTGTGCAACTGCATGCGTGCATGTATTTGTCTGTATTTGAAGGTGTGTCTACATGTGTGTGTGTGTGTGTGTGTGTGTGTGCGCGTGCACGTGTGTCTGTGTAAAGATCTGTATACTTGTGTAAATGTGAGTATGTATCTTTGAGTGTGTGTGTGTGTGTGTGTGTGTGTGTGTGTGTGTGTGTGCGTGCACGTGTGTCTGTGTAGAGATCTGTATACTTGTGTAAATGTGAGTATGTATCTTTGAGAGCGTGTGTGTGTGTGTGTGTGTGTGTGTGTGTGTGTGTGTGTTTGTGTTTGTGTTTGTGTATACACTGCTGGAATGCCGCACAGGAAGTCACACACCTCACACTGGACCTAAACACAATTGTTTGCAGAGCTCAGCCACAACAAACACCGGGCGGGCGCTCTGGAATTCAGCACGAGGTTGAAGAAATGCTTTTGGCAGACGCCGGTAAACTCTGCAGACCTCTTCCAGACGTCCGTACGGCTTCAGCACGCACTGCACGAAACATCACACAGCAGCAACACAATCAAACTTCCATTTCAAGACTGTTTTTATAGAACTGGCCTCCTTCAATTAAAACCTCAATCTACTTTCAGAATCCCACGAGTGTTGGAAAGACTCCATGAATATGATCTGAACTAATTAAAAGGAAACCCAGCGGAGCTCCGGAAAGACGAGCGAGCCCAGAACACACACAGGTGATGCCCGTGATGATGAGTGTGAGCTTGTCAACAACACTCCAAGCAGAACAATGTGAAGCAAACACAATGTGTGCCACAACCAGAGCGCTATTGAATCCACGGAAGAGGCTGTTAGCGGCGCTGCGGCTCAGGATATCCTCTGCGTCACCAGTCAAAATAATCTCCATAATGCTCATCCTGCCCGGGCGCAACGGTCAGTGAATCTGAGCTCCATGCTGACAACACGCTCTTTCTCAGGCAGGATCTTGAGCAATACGCATCTGATTTGAGCTTCTTTTTTTCCTGTGCAGAACAGAACAGCAGCTCTGTACAAAACACTCATATGACTGCCTTTATTACATTACACTGAATTTGTTCTGCACTCTGAACCAATGTTTGCTTTTGTTTTTCTCTTCTGGTGGATTTTTATCAATGAATGCACTCATGGAAAAATACTATAGTAAAGCTGTAGTGTTTTTAACCCATACTATAGTCAAGTACTTCAATTAAGCCAATAAACTAATTGGCATGCTATGGTAATACAACAAATACAGTATTTCATATTTTGTACAAATTCTATAACTGCTATAATAATGAAACAATTAAAGTAATCAATATTTTGTACTAATATTATAGTCACTATAGTAATAAAACAACTAAAACAATTGATCTTTTGTGCTAATTCATTAGTTGCTACGGTAACAAGACAACTAAAATACTTTATTTGTGCTAATTCTACAGTTGCTATGGCAATATAAAACTACTAAAACAATTTATATTTTGTACTAATTCTAGAGTTGCTATGGCAATAAAACAACAAAAAAATTATCTTTTGCACTAATTTTATAGTTGCTATGGTAAAAAACTAAAATAATTACTTTTTTGCTAATTAGTTGTTTTGGCAATAAAACAATTAAGTTATTAACATTTTGTAATAATTGTATAGTTGCTATGGAAAATGATAATAACAGTAATTTATCTTTTGTGCTAATTCTACAGTTGCTATGGTAACAAAACAATTAAAATGACTAATATTTTGTACTAATTCTATAGTTGCTATGGTAATAAAACAACTAAAGTAATTAATATGTGCTAATTCTATAGTTGCTATAGTAATTAAAAATTTAAGTTGATAATTTTAAATTTGCTATAGCAATAAAACAACAAATTAATTACCTTTTGTACTAGTAAAATAATTTATTTTGTAGTAATTCTATAGTTGCTATGGTAATAAAAACAACTAAAATAATTTATTTTGTGCTAATTTTATAGTTGCTATGGAAATACGACAATAATAGTAATAGATTTTTATGATTTTTTGTACCAATTCTATAGTTGCTATGGCAATAAAACAATACACAGTAGGGCTGCACAATATATCATTTCAGCACTGATATCGGAATGTTTGCATCCGCAATAGTCACATCGCAGGATAAGTCATTATAGTTGATTATAATCAGCGAATCATCTACATGCGTTTTTAAAGAGATAGTTCACCCAAAAATGACTCAAATCACAATTCACTTTGTAATGTTTATGTTGAACACAAAAAGATAATATTTTAATAACTCAAACATTTGAAACAAGTGAAGGGTGAGTACATTTTCATTTTGGAGTGAACTATCCCTTTAAGGCCTGTGACTGTGTGAACATTTTAGAGTTTAAAGCATTCACCAAACTTGTTCCTGGAGGGCCGGTGATATGCAGATTTTAGCTCCAACCCTAATCAAAAACACCTGAACAAGCTAATCAAGGTCTTACTAGGTATACTTAAAACACCCAGGCAGGTTTGTTGAGGCAAGTTGGAGCTAAATCCTGCAGGGACACCGGACCTCCAGGAACCAGATTGGTGACCCCTGGTTTAAAACATCCGGCCAGAAGAAATTATAATGTTTGTAAGTTTAATAAAAATAACAAACACTAAAGACTGTGCAGAGTTGATTATTCAATATCTGTACCTGAACACTGTTAGATTCTATAGAAATTTAGAATTCCCTTTATCTAATCTCATATTATTTGAGCCTCACTCCTCTGCAAAATCACCCCAAATCAACCTAAAATGAATAAAGCTGTTTAAAATAAAGCTCCAAATAAAGCTGTTTCATATTGCAATGTATATTGCAGAAATACAAAATATTGCAATTTCATATTTTTAAATATTGCGCAGGCCTAATAAAAAAATACATCGTTGCCTTCAATTTTTAATTTGAATCAAAATAACCTTTTGAGTCATTTTAACTTGTTGCATTACACTGACTTAAAATATGATTAAACATATGTTGTCTTGACTAATAATACAAACAAATCACCAAAATACTGTCATTTTCTACAACTATAGAGTATATATACTACAATATTTCACATTATATATATATATATATATATATATATATATATATATATATATATATATATATATATATATATATATATAGTATACCACAGTATTTATTACAGTTTTTCAGTTCACAATAATACTACTACATTATGCTGGAGCTCTTAAAAAAATACAATAATATATTTAGTATTTACTACAAAAAATATATTACTATAGTATTTTATTCATGTGTTCAGCCAATTGCACATCTCTATTTCCATAAATGAGACTTCCATAAATAAAATCCCCAGATATTTAAGCTGAAGCCAGTAAAACTACTTATTATGTGTCACACGGGCATCTGATATATAGGATTTCTGTGGGATTTGTATGATAGCGGGGGTCTGGAGCTAATCCCTCATCATGTGTGAGCACTGCTGCCCCCATCAGGACACAAAACACACACAAGAAACATCTGCAGAAATCATCCAACTCACGGAGATCAAAGCCGCAACACAGAAACTCAACATGCATTAAAATACACCCCAATTCAGCCAGCAGCCTCGTTTATTTACATCTACAATAGTAAAGTGCGCTAATCACAAGCACGTGATTTAGTTTATGACAGCCTTTTCAAGACATGTTTCAACACTAAAACCATTCATAAAAGCAAATTAAAGTGCAGGCAGAAATGCACAGCTGAGATCCGAACTGAAGCAATTAGTGCGAGAGCAAATCAAACGCTTTAATTAAAGCACACAGATGTGCTCACGGCTGGGAAAAAGTGCATTCAGATTCAACATCAACACTAAAACTTTATAGAGACACACAATGAAACATCTGCAGGTCAACAAAAGGCTGTTGTAGAGCAGACATGTCGGCTCCGTTTGACTGTTTTGCATTAAAAATAAGATTATAGCACAAGTGAGGATATAAATAGCACAAAGGGGAGTCAGTGTTATCTTAAACAGCGCTGAATGACAGAAAACAGACTCAAATAACGGCTCTGATAATGAAACAGAATGTCTAGAAAGCTGAAAGATATAATGCACACTAAAAATGCTCGGTTATTTAATCAAATGTTTGTTCAAATGTGGACAAAGCTAACTGTTGGCTTATAAAAGTGTAATTTAAATTTAAAATGCATTTAAAAATTAACCCAATGTTAGTTTTGTACATATTTGACCCAACGTTATGTTAAAACAACCCAGCCTTGTTTTTAAACTAAAGGTTACTGTCATACATCAGCCTTTATATATGGCGCGAATACCATAATGAACGGATCCAAAACCCACTTCAAAACCATGTCGACATCAAAACAGGACTTTGTGTTACGCTCCTAAAATAATCTGGACTATAGTAACCCAAAGATGGGTCAAAAACGGACAGATACAACCGTTGGGTTTAAAGTGAATTTAAATTTATTTGAAAAAAAAAGCCGTTAAAATGTAACGTTAAACCTTTAAAAACGTTAAAACTGCGCGTTTTATAGTGTATAGAAACAACTGGAAAACCAAAAGTTCACCACACACACACTCACTCACACACACACACACACACGGGTTATTTATTAAACACTGTATGATTGTGTGAATTGGAATGCGAGCCCGTTTTCTCCAGCAGAGAGAAGATGAAGCTCACGGTGAAGGAAAGTTTGGGCTGTGGCGTCGGAGAATCACACACACATACACACACACACTCCATCCGACACCAAACACAGTCAAACTGATCTACGGAAACTTTGTAAAGTTAATTTCAGCTGTTAAAGAGGCTGAGGAGAAGCTCTGGCCGACAGGAAGTTTCTCCTCAGAAAACCCCGAATGTCTCTTACCGTGGAATTCTCCGGTGGAGATCCAGAAAACATCGGCGAAGAGGAGAAAAGCCGTTAAAAGTCTCCGATCCATCGCGGAGTGCGGATAACGGCCGCGCGCTCCTCTCGAGCTCCGCGCCAAACCCCAAATATTCCCGTTGGTGTGAGCAGCGAGCGCCGGAGCCGATCACCCCCGTCCGCGGCTTTACACGAGTTAAACTGAGTCTGTCCGCCGTTACCGACTTTAGGACCGCCGCCGAGGAGCGTGACGTCACCGGAGCGCGCGCACGCACGCACGCACACTCACACACGCACTCGCTCTCTCTCTCTTTCAATCCAATTCAAATGATCTTTATTGGCATGACATGTCAAGTATAATGCGCATTATATACACAATAAATAAAACAGTAGGGATACTTATTTATTTATTTATATATTTATAAATATGATGAAATCATAATATGCATAAAAAGACTATTGTATGACTATTAAAAAGATAATGACAGACAACAAAAGGTTTGTATATTTCAATCGGCTAAAAAATATAAAATAATATTCCTGACAGTACTCTCACTCATCCTCTCTCTCCCACTCCCTCTCCCTCTCTCCAGCTGCTCCGCTCAGTTCTCTCTGTTTCCCGTGGAGTTCAGACGCGCGCGCCGGTTCTCTGGTTCTCCGCGCGGTCGGAGAGTCGCGTTTGACCGGTTTTTAAGCTCCACAGCGGGTGATTCTCGGAGCTGCTGCGCGGTAACCGAGCAGAGGACCGGAGGGATGATTGAGGAGCGGGTGATAGACTATATAGACCGGGAATTACAGACGGATAATGCCCAAAAATAAGACCACTGCTGGACACAATCTCTGTGTGTGCGTGTGTGTGTGTGTGTGAGTCACTGATTTAACTTTACAGCAGGGCTTTTCAAACCGGGGTCCGCAAGAGAGTGCTGAAGGGTTGAAGACCAAATATTATCTTACTCTGAAAATAAATATTTTTATTATTTCCCAAGGGTCTTCAACAGTTTTTCAACATTTTACAACAAAATAGGTTTAATAACAAATTTCTACTAACTGATTTATTTTGTTTCTCTTGATTTTTGCTCTACATTTTCATTCATTCATTAATTTTCTTTTCCGCTTAGTCCCATTATTTATCTAGAGTCGCCACAGCGGAATGAACTTATCCAGCATATGTTTTACACAGCGGATGCTCTTCCAGCTGCAACCCATCTCTGGGAAAGCTGTTCATTAAAAAAAATACTTATTTATTATTGTTCATATAAATTTGAGGACTAATTTTGGACCCTTATTGTAAGCTATTTTGCTAGATTAGCTCCATATTCAGTACGGACTAAACTAATGTGTATGCGCAAATATACACTCACCGGCCACTTTATTAGGTACACCTGTCCAGCTGCTCATTAACACAAATGTCTAATCAGCCAATCACAGGGCAGCAGCTCAATGCATTTAGGCATGTAGACATGGTCAAGATGACCTGCTGCAGTTCAAAGTGAGCATCAGAATGGGGAAGAAAGGGGATTTAAGAGACTTTGAACGTGGCATGATTGTTGCTGACAGATGGGCTGCTCTGAGTATTTCAGAAACTGCTGATCTACTGGGATTTTCACGCACAACCATCTCTAGGGTTTACAGAGAATGCCTTGTATCAGCGGTTCAGGCTGGTGGTGGTGGTGTAATGGTGTGGGGGAGATTGTCTTTGGGTCCATTAGTACCAATTGAGCATCAACGCCACAGCCTACCTGAGTATTGCTGCTGACCATGTCCATCCCTTTATGAGCACAGTGTCTCCATCTTCTGATGGCTACTTCCAGCAGGATAACGCAGCATGTCATAAAGCTCAATCATCTCAGACTGCTTTCTTGAACATGATGATGAGTTCACTGTACTCAAATGGCCTCCACAGTCACCAGAGCTCAATCCAATAGAGCAGCTTTGGGATGTGGTGGAACGGGAGATTGGCATCATGGATGTGCAGCCGACAAATCTGCAGCAACTGTGTGATGCTATCATGACAATATGGAGCAAAATCTCTGAGGAATATTTCCAGTAGCTTGCTGAATCTCTGCCATGAAGGATTAAAGCAGTTCTGAAGGCAAAGAGGGGTCCGACCCGGTACTAGTAAGGTGTACCTAATAAAGTGGCCGGGGAGTATATATCTTAAAGCATCCTATTTTGAAAATATTAATTTAAATTAGTAATTTGTAAGGGGTGTAGGTTACTCTAATGTTCTGAGCACTGTTTGTGCAGTGATATATGAACATCATTCTTGATTGTCCTGACTGTAAATCATTGTGTTCACTATAATATCTGTTACACAGTAAAGACAGTTGTTGGAGGGCAGAATCCCCCACAGGTTAGACTATAGTTAAAGTGTTGAAGACCATTTATGCGATCGGACAATTGAGTTGAACGCGATCGATGCGATGTGACCCCTGGAGAACTCTGTGTGTACTCACAGCTGTGTGTGTGTGTGTGTGTGTGTGTGTGTGATCAATTATACATTAAAGAGGACAGTATTCCCAAAGTATTTTCTCGTGTATCACATCTGCTCTGCTTTGAGAACACTGTTCACATCCGGTCCAGAGTCACTCTCACAGCACGATCATGACCCCTGAGTGACCTTTAGTGAGCCGTCGGTGTTCAGAAACGTCCTCTAGTGTATGTGAAAGCAGCAGAAACATGTTGATGAGGAAAGAATGATGAGCAAATATAGTCATTGTTTGTCTTCAGTGTTTGCGTTTGGACACACTTGACTGAAACCATTTCTGTAGAACCACCGGCTTCTGCTTAACAGATCAGAATACATCTATAAATGTGTGTGTGTGTGTGTGTGTGTGTGGGTGTGCGTGTGTGTGTGTGTGTGTGTGTGTGCATGTGTGTGTGTGTGTGTGCGGGTGTGTGTTTTATGACCTTTATAAAACTTCAGGAAATAAAAAAACATTTTTTTTAGTAAAACACACACACACACACACACACACACACACACACACACACATATATATATACGTGGCGTGGTGGCTCAGTGGTGTTGCACTGTGGTCTCACAGCAAGAAGGTCTCTGGTTCGAGTCTTGGCTGGGTCAGATGATGTTTCTGTGTGTGGAGTTTGCATGTTATCCCCATGTTGGTGTGGGTTTCCTCCGGGTGCTCCGGTTTCCTCCACAGTCCAAACACATGCACTATAGGGGAACTGATCAACTACACTGGCCATAGTGTATGAGTGTGTGTGTGCAAATGAGTGTGTATGGGTGTTTCCCAGTACTGGGTTGCAGCCAGAAGGACATCCGCTGTGTAAAACATATGCTGGAATAGTTGGCGATTCATTCCACTGTGGCGACTCCTGATGGATACTAAGCCGAAGGAAAATGAATGAATGAATGAATATATATATATATGGCCACTTTATTAGGTACGACTGTCCAACTGCTCACTAAAGCAAATGTCTAATCAGCCAATCACATGGCAGCAGCTCAATGCATTTAGGCATGTAGACATGGTCAAGACGATCTGCTGCAGTTTAAAGTGAGCAACAGAATGGGGAAGAAAGGGGATTTAAGAGACTTAATAAATGTTCAGCCGACAAATCTGCTCTCTATATAAACATCTGAATGATTTTAAAACTGCATCTTTATTCATTCATTCATTTTCTTTTCAGCTTAATCCCTTTATTTATCAAAGGTTGCCACAGTGGAATGAACTGGCAACTATTCAGCATATGTTTTATACAGCGGATACCCTTACAACTGCAACCCAGTACTGGGAAACATCCATACACACTCATTCACACACACACACTCATACACTACTAGCACATGTGTTTGGACTGTGGGGGAAACCGGAGCACCCGGAGGAAACCTACACCAGCACGGGGAGAACATGCAAACTCCACACAGAAACACCAACTGACCCAGCCGGGACTCGAACCAGCGACCTGAGTGTTGTGAGACGATTGTGCAACCCACTGCGCCACCGTGCTGCCCGCCATGCTCATGTAAAGCATTTTATAATAATCTTCCTTGAGCTGAAATAACAAAACAAATGTATAAGTTACAGAAAACTGACCATAATCAATATAAAATAATCACAAAGTTTTAGCAAAATGATCAAATGAATGTGAACAAATGATTGAACCACACAAATAAACATAAAAACTAATATATATATATATATATATATATATATATATATATATATATATATATATATATATATATATATATATATATATATATATATATACCCAAATAATTGATGAACTAAATTGACTGTAGTGTATAGGTGTGTGTGTGTGTGTGTGTGTGAATGAGTGTGTATGAGTGTTTCCCAGTAATGGGTTGCAGCTGGAAGGGCATCCGCTGTTTAAAACGAATGTTAAAAATAGGCTGGAATAATTTGTGGTTCATTCCACTGTGGCGACCCCCTGATTAATAAAGGGACTAAACCAAAAAGAAAATGAATGAATGAAAGTTTTAAAAGCTGCCAAAATATTTACCTTTTTTTTTTGCTTTACAGAATAGTCCATTGAACCTTTTAGACTCAACATTGTTCATCCATCAAGCTTTTATAACCGATATAGTGAAAATAAGAGTCCTGATGTATTAAATAATGTGCTTAACAATATGTAGTCTGCAGCTTCAACAAACATTTCCATGATGTATATTTTTCCATCTCGGTTGCCTTGTGTTTTACAGGAGGCTTCACAGGTTTACTCAGAGTTCAGTGTGAGGGTTACGAGTGTGTTTCTGATGTGAAACGCGGTAAAAACACATTAATGCCGCTATATTTAGTGCTGAACATGTTAGAGAAGGTCTGTAAACATGCAGAGCGTCATTCACTCAACAAACACACATATTTAGGCCAGAGACCTGCAGATGAACCTCACACACACACACACACACAGAGTTTGAGGATGTTTTCTGTTCAGCAAGGTTATTACATTTAAAGCACACACAGTAATTGAATTTGGTTAGTATTTTAGATGTCGAGACCCTAACGGTACTTTTTTTATTTTGAGGCTCCAGAGTGATCTTTTATTATTATTATTACTATTATTTATTTATTTTTCCCAGTGATGGGTTGCAGCCGGAAGGGCATCCACTGCATAAACATATGCTGGGCAAATATCATTATTTATTCATTCATTTTCTTGCCGGCTTGGACCCTTTATTAATCCAGGGTCGCCACAGCGGAATGAATCGCCAACTTAACCAGCACGCATGTACACAGCGGATGCCCTTCCAGCCAAAAGACATCTCTGGGAAACATCTCCACACACTTATTCACACACACACTCATACACTACAGACAATTTAGCCTACCCAATTCACCTGTACCGCATGTGTTTGGACAGTGGGGGAAACCGGAGCACCCGGAGGAAACCCATGCGAACGCAGGGAGAACATGCAAACTCCACACAGA